>NC_031474.1:1429262-1528695 GCF_000006565.2 Toxoplasma gondii ME49 | reverse complement strand
CACTATGTCTGGGGTACATCGACTCAGAGTTCCGTATTTACATGCAAATCTAAGAACTCATCGACCTCTCTTGGTTTCTGATGTGGTACAGCTCTCGTCTCGCATCTGTTACTTTGGCTGTGGCGGTTCTCGGATGATACCTTACAGTCGAAGTGGCTTCAGAAAAAAAGGCGCGCAGCATGCAACGCCCTGCACACTCAACTCACCACAATCTCAGAACGGTACGGATGACCCCTTTGAGCTATGAGCGACCTATGCATTTGGCTATCATGGTTTAGAAACGAAAGGGTCAAATTCTGCCTCTCTTGCGCTGGATGCTTCCCACGATCAGAACTGTTTGTTACAGCACAGCACGATCTCCTTACAGCCAGCCTCTTTATATAGTAGGTCATTCTATGGCTCTGCAGGAAAGACACTCCTGAGCCCTATCCGGTCCAAACTGGGAAGATCTCATTCGAGACAGGAAAACGGCTCCGTGGGCGAAAAAAGCGGATCGCGGTAGTCTCAGCGCAAGCGCAGCGTTGGATACCTGCATGTTCTAGTCCTGCATTATGAGAAAAGGAAAAGGCGTTTCACAGACTCCACTTAGCATCGAAGTGCCACGTGTCTCTACGGCACCACAAAAGAAAATCGTTGTTTTCCACAGTGAACAGCAGGATGGATACACGGCTTCTCTACGTGGGTGGCAGCTTCTTCTGCGGACGCTGCCAGAAAATTCGCCTGACTATAACCAAAGTTAGGAGAGGGCAAGCACACACGAAGTGGCCTCTGTTTGGTGGTGTTCCTCTGTAGCATTTTCTCGGCTCGAAATACGGTTTCCCATTGAAACACACATCGAAATTATATTGTCATCCTGCCATATCAGTGGCTCCACTAAACGTGCTGCATTAGCGTCTACCATATACAGCTGAGAATCAATTTAGATGAACCGATAGGCATAATTAGGCCTCTTAGATAAACAGGGAACTTTGACACACGAGTTTGGTTTCCGCGGGCCGCCACTTCATCGAAGCAATCGTCGAAACTTCTCCAGATCTCGGAACTCGGTCTCAAATCGAATGTGTAACGACGTTCATGGAGATTGAAAGAATTTTCACTGTTTGTATTTATGAAACGTGATCCGTTCGTACAGCCAACAATCCAGTTGTTTGGGAATAAGTCGATACAAGTCGAAGCAATTAGTTGGTGGTGAACACGTGACTGAAGAAATCTTCCCTTTCCTTCACGATGCTGTACACCGTAAAAAAGACAGTTCTGCTTAAACTGCGGATTCAAGGTGGTACAAACCGTTTTTTACTCACTTTCGCCTGTCCAGATGAACTCTTGGTGAAGAAGCAAGAGGTCCGGGGGCGAGGAAGGACGAGTTCCTTCTTTGAGGATCCGGTTGGACAAAACCGTCGAGAAGAAAGAAGGAACTCGGCACGAGAGGCTTCTTCGTCGAATTGATTTCCTTCTTCAAGTGTGACGATTTCTGCTCCCCGTTCTACTGTGTTGGCCGAGTATATAACCAAGAAGATAACTTTGGAAGAACGACCAGTCGAGCACCAGGTATGAATGAAACAAAAGTAAGCAGGGAATCACCTGGGGTCTTCTTGGCATTGCGGTGAATCGTAGTACATGCACAAGTAATAAGACTGGCATAAAAGAATATGAAGAGTGCAACAAACGAATACCCCATTTTTTCGTGTGTCAAGCGAGACGGGACGTCGAGCGAGGGAGTTTGCCGTCTCCTTTCTTCGGAAGCGTGCATGCAGACAGCGCGTGAGCAGCCGCGGAAGATGCGTTATTTCGTCCTTTTTCTTGCACACTTTCCCCCTTGGCCGTTTTATCCATTTGAAAACTCCTTCCCTTTGTTTTTCCCGTGCCGCTTCCCGGTCTGTCTCGTCCCCTCGCCTTCCTCGTCCGCTGCGTGTGTCGTCTTGCCCTTGTCGATGCCAGGCAGTTTTCCCCGTTCTCGCTCACCGCGTTCAAACAGTGTTTGTTGAGTTGCTTTCCCCTGTTGTTCTTTCTTATTTGTTTGTAGTATCTCTCCTCGTTTCGCTTCCAAAACTCCTCCAAACTCCCCCCGCGTTGGCCCTTGCTTCCCCGCCGCCTCGTCCACACTCGGGGTTTCCTGTCTACTTCACAAAAACCGAAGAAAAGAGGGGGAAAAGCGAAAGCGCACTCCAGTGGTGCACGCCGAAGGGGGAGAAACTCGCTCTGGGTTACGTCGCAGCCTTACTGCAACGAAGAAAACCATGAAACTTGAGAGGCCTTGACAAGGAGGCGTCCACAGTTCGCCGGCTCGAAGAAGGCTGAGGAAGCACCGTCTGCTTGACACGCATGCCAGGTGTCTACGCTTCTTTTCCTTCTTCCTTCGCTCTCTCCGTGCTGTTCTTCCGTTTTCTACTTCCCCACTCTCTCTCTTTCTCTCGCCTCTCCTTTTCAGTTCTATCTCCCTCGAGTTTCGTCTCTCTCTCCCCTTTCGCCTCGACGCCCCGCGCGCGTCTTGTCTTTCGTCGCCTTTGCTCCGATTCCCTCTGATTTGGTTCACCATGGCCGACACCGCAGCTGTACCTGGGGGGTCTTCTGGAGGTGGACCTGCAGGCGACGCCCAGGCGCCTCCGCAGCAGAGCTTTCTAGGTAAGTTCACGACGCGGAGCTCGCGGAAGGAAGCAAAGCTCTTTTTTCAGATAACTGGCGACTCTGTCCCCGTTCCCCGTGGTAAAATGGAGAAGGAGCTCTTCTCGTTCTCGTTGAGGTTGACGCCTGTGGCGACTGAGGATAGAGCAGGGCGGCAAGTTTCCTCGCACCCGTGGAGACCCGAAGCTCGGCTGTTCGATTGCGCGACCATCTCGCGACGGTGAAGAAGGAACAGCGTGGTTTTCCCTCTTTGCTGCTTCTGTGTTCTCTTCTCCAAAGTGCCTCACAGCTTCCTCGATGCTCTGCATTCCCCACCGCACCTGCGATAAAAAAATGTATCGTGGATGACTGTCTTGTCGCGCCGATATCTACAACAATCTGCATGCAACGCGAGAGGAGTCCGTCGACCGGTCTCCCCGAGTCCTCTCTCCGCTCTCCAGCCGCGTCTTTGTATCAGTCTGGTATCCTGGGACTTTGGAAGCCGTTTCTCAAGAACTAACGAGATCGCCTAGCAGCCAGTACCACGAGTTCAAAAAGGAGCTCTGCTGCATTCGCCTCCGCTCTCACTTCCGCTTACTGAAATCCGCTGGTTCTCTGTGACTGCTGTACCGCCAACCCACTGCTTCAGATAGCTAAAAGCGCTGAACTGCAGTGTCAGGCGACATTGAGGCCATTCCATGTCGGTCACGTACCTTGCGTAATGTAATGTATGGATTAAGGTTATCCGTCATGGAGAAGGCGGCGACACAGGTTCTAGGATTATCAGTACCGTCGTCCTCGGAGTGATCTTCTCTGAGACAGGATCCTGGAGCGCTTTGTATGAAGCGTGTGAACTGCGTCTAGGTCTTCTAATGGGTCTAGAGCTTCAACGTCAGTGTGCATCCCATCCATGTTCTCTTGCGCTTGCCGTGACTCTGTTAAGTGCGTTAAGTGCAGTGAGTACTCTTGTCTCAGGCGTCTTTTCCAGCTTTTTTTTCTAGAAAGCATATTCGACGCGATGGACTTCTGGTCCAGGCAGCCCAAATCGCTGGGCGTAAAGTATACGGTAGTGGATCGAAATGTTCGGACTTGAAGTCTGTGTGGTCGATGCCGGGAACGGGAGGCAAACGCTCGTTCTTGAGTTCGATAAGAGTACGGCAAGGTTTTTTCGAGTGGAGTGCAGAGATACCGTTTTTTTCGTTTTAAATTTAACTGAATGCTCAAGACGCGATTTCGAGTCGAGTAGAAGTTTTTATTTAGTGGTTTACAGGTGGACAGCTACAGAATTTTTCACTTATTTTGAGAGATCTGACTTTTAAAAATGCATCTTCGCAGGTCGAATCGGCAATCTCATGATGCAAGTCATGCTCTTTCAAGCAGTCATGCAGCTGGTCTCGAACTTCACTGGAAGCCGCCCAAGTCTCTCGCCAAGTGCTCCAACAGGCCCCGATGGAGCGGAGACTGGCGCCTTGCCACCCTCGTGGGCGGGCATGCCGGGAAACGTCGTGCTCCACAACTACTTTCCTCCGTCTACAGCGTTTGTAAGACTCCGAACATGTTTCTCAACTCAGTTAATTGACGCCTGGTGTTGTGCTCGCCACCGACCGACCTGCTCTTGGCACCTCTCTGTGTCTCCACGTCTTCTTCTCCGGACTTCCCTCTGCTGCATCCCGCGCTGTCTCCGTCCCTGTCTTTTCTCATGGCTCTACGCCCCAGCCGCGAAATACGGACATCACACTCTGGATTACTTGTCTGTGCACCCGCCAACGGCCTGCGTGAGACAGCTAAGACTGATCCCTCTCCGAGCACTCTTCTTGTCCTCGTCTTCTCGCGGACAACCTGTCTTCTCGCGTTTCTTCTTATTGAGGGCCGTCTCCTCTCTTCGTCTCTCCTCACAAGTACGCCCGAGAGCCGCGTCTTCCCTGCCTTGTACGCATGTCCTCGCAGGACGTGTACATGCACCTCGCGTATGTGACCGTACCGGTGCATTCCCAAGCGCCAGAGGCGCCACCCGAGTCCCCAGCGACTGTCTCCTCGCTTTTCTCGAGTTTCTCTTCCTCGCTGAAGCAGTTCGCGCCTCCGACAGGCGCAGCGACCGCGAGCGGAAGCCGAAACTCTTTCCCCGTTCGTGTGCCACTCTCGCTTCTGCTGGACCGAGCACAGAAGACCAAAAGCAAGACAGCACAACCAGAGGTGGAGGACAGAGAAGGCACTGAGGAGCAAGACGATATTCTGATTGCAGTCGAACGGGGACAGCTCTTCGGGGTGCGCGAGTCCGGCGAGAAGGAACTGGTTCGCATCTCCAAAGACGTTGTGGAAGCCTGGAAAGTCTTCAACGCGACCTACACGTACGACCGGTGGAGCTCAAGTCCGGAGACAAACGTCACCTTCACGGCGCCTCTCGCATTCCTCGCGCAGCCTGCGTCGAGGTCTCAAACAGGGGGCCAGGAGAGGAGAGAAGCTGCTGGCGGCGAGGTCAAGGAACAGACAGCGCTCTGCCTCATCACCACGGTCGTTCCGCACTGGGCCTACAAGGCAAAGGGCAAGCTCGTAAGCGTCCGCGTCTCCACACGGGATCTCCCTCAGAGACAGAGAAGGAGCGACTGAGAGAGGTAGAGACAGAAATGCAGAGACAGGCAGAGAGAGAGAAAGATATACACAGAGAGAGATGCAGACCGATACAGACAGAGAAACAGATGAGTAGAGGGAGAGCTGTTGCGAAGAACAGCTTGTGCTGCAGCGACGGCGTCGAAAAAGAAGCTTTGTGTCGTGTCTGTCTTTGATGAGAGGGGCGGATCTGGTGCGTGGAGCTCTGCATGCGTTTTTTCGGTTTAGCCGGAGATCTGGAAGACGGAGGTCGTGCCTGAGATCGAGGAATCGCAGACGCTGCAGAGAGTGACGTCTCTGATGCATGCGATGCCAATCGTCACCAACGAGGAGGAAGAACACTCGCTGCTTCTGGGGGGTGAAGTGGAGGAGCGGAAGAAGAAGAGCGAAAAGCAGGTGAGCACAGACTGAAATGCGTCTGCTTCGAGTTGGAAGATGCAGAGTACAGCAACAGAACGCTGGAAAACATGGCGCTTCTGTGTCGGCGGGGGTCTTCGCCTCCTCACTGACTCCCGTCTCGCGACTTCGCTCTGTCCTCCGCCCCGCTGCTCTGCGTTCTGCAGGACTCCGAGCCACTCGTCTGGCACATGAAGAACCGCATGGATGTTGTGCTGGTCTTCGACTCTTCGCAGCATTCTCCTCAAAATCTCAGAGTTGGGCCGATGCAGAGTGAGAGGAGGTCACCTAGAGATGCAAAGAAACTGAAAAAGCTGCAGTGCTTCTGTTTAGTCCCCATTCACAGCTAGTACAAGTGTAGGAGTATTCCCCGTTTTAACAGGTAGCGCAGGTGTGCGAGCCGATTAGCGCTCCGCGGACACCCAGAAAACTGTGTCCAAGAAGAATCTGGAAAAACGCTGGGTGTAGTCGAAAACGCAGAGGCCAACGTTAAAGGACCCTCAGAAGGAAGAACTTAGTGGGTCATTCATTCGGTACACCATGGTGAGAAAAGACTTTCAGCGGAACTGAAAGAGACACATATCTGTTTCCTTTGTGTGCCGAACTCCGTCTTCTGGTCTCCCTCTCGCACTCGTGCTCAAGCCTCTGTTCGGTTGCCATCTTCGACGCTTATTCTTGTCTCTCATGTTTTTCTCTGGTGGTTCTCGTCTTTCGTCTGCTTGCTGACTGCACAGTCTCCTGCCTAGTCAGCTGGAGGCCTTGCTGCTGGGTCGGCCAGACGTTCGGGGGTGAACGGATGAAAATGGCACTCGGGAAAAGGACAGATGTTTCGTTTTCTCCAGCTGATGCGGATGAGTCTGAGGCCGGAGGCCCTGCTTCTTTCGCCTCACCTTGTTCTCGCTCTCTTTGCCGCGTCTCAGACATCGCCATTCGTCCAGCCGACGCCGCCTACGACCCTGTTCTCTTTCACTCGGACTTCTGGCTGCTGGAGCGCAACTTTGTTCCCCTCAATGAAACTCTTGCTGTAAGCGTCCTTTCAGAAGACAGACATGCGAACACCTTAGTCAAAGACAACTGCAGAAACGTGGCGAACCTTCAAGCAAAGCAGTTGAGGAAACCAACGCCCATCGAAACTTACACCAACGAAGAACTGGAGGGCTCCACGCTGTCTCTGCATACGTAGACCGCTTTTGTGAGGGGCGTAGACCGCTTTTATGAGGGGCGACACTGCAGCAAAGTTGTATCACAAGGATCAATGGGAGAGTACCTAGATGCGAGTGAAGAAGAGCGCTTCCATTTTTCGTTTTTTGAAGGTTTCAGAAATCTCCTGCGGGCTTGCTCTATGTTGGGATCGTGCGTGGCGGCATGGAGAAGAGAAAGTCAGGAAAACTACTCGTGGGCGTTAGACTGCTATGTAGCTCGTGGGCTAGAGACTAAGAGAGGAAGATACACCGTGAAAACGGTGTTCACAGAGAGAGATGTGGCGGTACGTAAAACGGAGATCGAGGCACAGAGAGCTAGTAAACAAGGAACGCGGTGTGAACAAGAACGAGCTCGAGACAAAGAACGAGATGTGGCGCGCGGTGGAGAGAGAAAAAAACGATAAAGAACTGCTCTCAGCTCCTTCCCGTCGAGGGTGTAGGGTGTTTTCCGTGTGAATGTGTGTGTGTGTGTGTTGCATGTCTGACTCTGGTCTAGGGTCTCCCACTGAATCTCACTCTTAGCTTTGGAATCGGCTCTGTTCACGGCTGGCTCGTTCAAGAGCAACTGGGCGCCGCGTTTGAGCAGCAGCAGCGCATGGGCTTGCAGTCGAACCGGGAGGCGATGATGTTCAAGCGAATCATCATTGAAACCAATCCATTCATGCTTGCGTTCTCCACTGCGTTCATTCTCCTGCACTCCGTCTTCTCGTTCTTTGCTTTCAAAAACGGTAGGCGCTCAGGGCCGTGTTTCTTCCTTGCCTTCGTCGTTGCTTCCTGCTGCGCCTCCATATCTGTGTGTTCTCCTTCGCGGACATACGCGCAATTTGCGAATCGAACAAGTCCGGCCAACCAGAAGGCCCCCAAATTACCATGGCCGTCTTTGGCACGTTGATGCTTGGTTTTCTGTTGGTTCTGCTTAGGTCCGTGTTCCGTTGACATTTATGTCATCAATATATCAGTGCAACGTCGATAACCAAGGAAATTTTAAACACAAGAGAGGAGCGCGAGCTGCATTCCATGCAACGCTGCACGAGCTACGTTGGACTGTTAAGGCACAGCAGACTGTCGGGGCGCAAGGACCATCTTGAATGTTAATCCGCTCAGGGAATCCAAGAGACTCTACGCGGTCTGCAACCTGTCTCTAAAACAACACCATCTGTGTCGCAACCCGCGTTCCCGTGTCATGGGCTTCAAACGAGAGAAATCGCGGGCGTATTCGATTTTCTCGCTTTTCTGCAAAACGTTTGCGTGCGCGTTCGCTTTCCCCGTGCTCCTCTCCTTTTCGCGTATTTTCTCTTCTCCCTCTTCACCCCTGTGTCCGTGCAGACATGCAATTCTGGTACAAGAACGACTCCATGGAAGGCCTCTCTGCCTTGTCTCTCATCTTCAACTTTGTCTGTGAGGTGAGAATCCCGCGTAGCATCTGTGTGGGAAGAGGGACTTGGTATTTTTTCCTTGCCGCCGGGCTCCACAGACGGGATCCTGCGTCTGTTGAGTTCCTCGCCTGCGGTCACGCGTGTCAACAGCGCGAGCAAACGACTTGTCCGATGCTAGGGGAACCAGGACCATCGCCCTGAGAGTCCCTGTGTGGGTGTCTGTCTTTAACGCATACAGATCATCATCGGCCTGTATCTTTTCGACAGCGGCGAGACCTCGTGGTTGATTCTGTTCGAGATCTGCTTGGGCATCTGTAAGCGTCCAGAGACCGACGAAGGTTTTCTACTCGAAAGACACCCCGTTCAGAACTGGTGGTTTGTCAGCGTTTCTATCAACATGTCAAAGAGATATCAGTCACGACTGAACTCGCTGCCGAGCCTAGATGGAATTTCTCTCCAGGAGACGCCCTGCGTCGTGTGTCTCCCCACGCTAGAGTGAATCCCGTACGGAGTTGGAGTGCACAGGCCATGGCAATTAAGCACCGGAATTGCGAATTTAGATCTAGAGCACATCGAGTGGGTGCGTTTGGTCTTCTGGAACAAATGAGCCAAAGGCGCTTTTGTCTCTCTCGTGAGTGACGAACGGTGCGTTTGACAGCGGTGCACATGCGCCCACTTCCAGTTGCTTTTCTGAGTGCTCGGGGAGCGGATGTCTTTCTCCTCTCCCGTTTCCCCTCTCCGTTGTCTTTGGGTTGCGCGGACGTCGTGCCCTCTGTTTCCCTTGTCTCTTCCGACGCATGAAGACACCGTCACCAGTGTTCAACAAGTCACCGTTCAACGCTGAATACACGTTTACGTAGACTGGTGATTATAAATAGATATACCTATATCTATATTTGTACATGTAAGCATACATATATATATATATACATATATTTATATATTTATATATATATATATATATGAGCATGTATATGGGTGTGTGTTGTCTTGGAGATCTAACGAGGGGGGCTTTTTGTCATCGGAGTGTCGTGTTTGCTTTTTTCTTTTCGCCTGGTGCCGCAGTGCTTTCGGCGTGGAAAGTGACGAAGGCGGTAAAACTTTCGCTTCGTCCTGCTTTTCCCTACATCCATGTGGACTTCATGAAGAGCTACACAGAATCCCACACACAGGAATTCGATTCAGTGGCGATTCGGTGGATGTCGATCATCCTCGCTCCTTGCGTAAGAAGACAGTTTTCCGTGCTTCCGAAATTCACATTCTCTTGAGCAGTTGTTCTTCGTGCATGCCATTTCTGTTGTCGTGCGTGTGTTCGCTTTCTGTCGACGCCTGTCGTTGTGAGGAGCGCACAGGAACTTCCGAGGTAGACTTTGCGTTATCAAGCCAGCCTACAGGACTGCATGAAAGCGGGCTCCTGCGACAGAGAGCTCCTCCGAAAGGATGGTTTTCCCCTAGTAAATGTCGATTTGTGTGAGCGAGCCGACGCATGGTCTCCAGGTATTCCAACTACACTTTCCCTATTCATCTGGACGAAAATACTGTTGTATGCACTTTAGTGTGCTTCCCTTTATGCATATATGTATACATATATATTTATATATATGGAACGCAGGAGTAAGTCTCTACGTTTTTTCGCGTCCAGCGAGTGTGGATTCGATGTGTCTTTCAGGTTGCTGGCTACGCGGTCTACGCTCTTCTGAACAACAAATACCGATCCTGGTTCTCCTACATCATTTCCGTTCTTGCAGGTTCCGTGTACACTTTCGGTGAGGAAAGCGAAGGGCTGAGGAGAAACAATGTGCCATTTAGAGCCACAGTCGATGAAAAGCTATTTGTGCCTGCGAAAGTGAATCTGCAGACAACCCGCTCACGATTTTGCTTTGCCCGTACCAGATGTGTTTGTAGGCATCTGTGCATGACTGCGCGCTTGTACCTTTGCATGCAAGCGTGTCGGCACGTAGGCATCTATGTATGTAGGCATATATATATATATATATATATATATACGTATGCACGTACGCCTGTAAGGATGCAGGTATATGTGGAGGCACGCATGTTATGCGTGTGTATGTATGCATGCATGTGTGCATGTGCTGTTGTTCTTGAAGTGCGGGCGGTTGCACTTTGCAGTTCACGTTCCTGCAACTGTGTCCTCAACCAGAACTGCTTGTTTTTTCGTTTTAAGGTCCGGCGGTGATGCCTTTCGCTCGCGTTCCGTCTCCAGGTCTCGAAGAGCATTGGGAAAGGAACAGGCGTGACTTTTGTTTTTTCTTGCAGGTTTCATCACAATGACTCCGCAGCTGTATATCAACTACAGGCTCAAGTCTGTGGACCATCTCCCTTGGAGAGCTTTGGTGTACAGGTGAGAGAACAACGACTGGGGGAGGGGGGGGAGTCTGGGCAGTTGGGAGTGGTTTGGGAGAGCCGACAGACGAAGAAAAAGTAGGAGGCGAGCTCGGTACTGTAGGTGTTTTCCTTCTTGGATGTCGGAAAGCGAGAATCATGCTCATGCGCCTGTTGTGTTTTCACTCAGGTCCCTGAATACGTTTGTCGATGACGTTGCTTCCTTCCTCATCGACATGCCGTGGATGCATCGTCTTTCGTGCTTCCGCGATGGTAAGGCAACGGTGTTTCGTCCTATTTTCCGTTTCTGCATTTTCCGTACATACCGCTGTGTGCATTTGTGAGCAAGATGCTTTGCGTCGCTGCCTGCGTGTTTCCCGGTACACTGCGCCTTATGCTTGATCTTGCTCACACGGTTGAGACAGAGTGTGACGCAGTGTTTGTGCCAATGTGTAGGTCGCCTACTAGGGTGACAACGCGCAGGAGTTGAACATTTGCATGTGCATGCGGCAGTCTCGCCTGACTGCTGTGTTTATAGCATTTTGTGCATAGGCCTGGCCGTGCAAATTCGTCGCCTTTTCGTGTTCATGTTTGGAAAAAACATTCCACATCAATGTGTGTGTGCATGCACGCTTGTGGCTGTGGTGAGGCACTCGCGTCTGCATCGGTCTGGGAACTCTGATTGAACCTGCGTGTGGGTAAACGGGGAAGTATGTTCCTACCTTCGTGGGCAGATGCATGCGCAGAAACAAACACCGAAGATTCAGTGCGTAAATCCGACAACTACGGGTCTTTCTTCCAGGGGTCTCTGTGCTCCCAGTGGGTGCTTTTTCTTGTGGATTTCGTTTCCGCGCTTCGCTCAGCCGACGCGTCGGTCTGTACTCGCTGTGTGCGCTTTCTGGCCTCAGACATCATATTCATCTGTTACCTCTATCAGCGTTGGATTTACAAAGTGGACAAGAGCCGCACCCTGGGGGCTGCCCCTGCTCCAACCGCCGAGCTTCAGCAGTTGCACAGGGACGACGATCTTCAGCAGCCTGGTTCTGAGGAGAAGAACGAAGAAGAGACACGTGCCAAGGAAGATGGTAACGAGAGTCCAACAGCTTCCGCTTCGGCGCTGGCTGGTGCCTCGAGGTCGTCCGGCAAGACGCCCGGTGCCGCATGCAAACGCAACTATAGACCACAGGAAACGCCAACAGACGTAATGTGAATTCGGGGCAAGAAAGAAGGAAGAAAATAAAGACGAGCGAGCACGCGGACTCCTCGGTTCCCTCGTTCGAGCTAGCGACTGCGGGAGAACCACATCTTTGGCCCGAGATTCGAAACGCGGAAGTAACTCGAGTCGATGCCTCGCTAGATGGCGACCAGAAAAGAAAACGAGTGAACTCTTGAAAGCAGCACCCTGAGGAGACAGCCAGGAAAGAAGGGACAGGAAGAAACTCGAGAGAAGCGGCAGGAGACTGTCACAGCTCGTCGACCACACAGCTAAACTGCCCGCCCTCTTTCATTAAGTCCCGTGTTTGAACGACGTCCGGGAGTGCCTTTTTCTTTTCGTTTCCCGACGTAGCAGCGAACCTAGCTGAATATTCCAGTTTCGCTTTGAGTTCATAACTCCTTCGTTCTCTCTCTTCCGCCCGTCAGTTCCCTTCCCTGGTGTCTTCGTGACATTTTATTAAGTTCTATCGCGCCACTCGGACTTTGTTCCTGGCACCCTTTTGTAGCTAGGACTCCTTGACGAGTCAGTCAGATTGACGAGGTCGGCTAGCTAGGACTCCTTGACGCGTCAGTCAGATTGACGAGGCCGGCTAGCTAGGACTCCTTGACGCGTCAGTCAGATTGACGAGGCCGGCTAGCCACGCTATGCACCTCTTGCATACAATTGTTGTAGACAGCATGGTGGTGTGCGAGACACTGCAGTCAAATGCCTCACCCAACGCCGCGTCTCATTCTTCCAAAAACCTGTCCGTGTCTTCGACAGATTGATACAGCCGTTGACAAAGCAATACCATATTTTACAGTTTTGTACTCACCCCAGTCCAGTTTGTGTGAAAGTTGTGATGTTTTCGGTACAGCGGCCACCTCTTACGCGTACCGTCGTCCGAATGGGTTTAGCGACTCTTCTCCCGAAGACAGCCTGTCTTGCGGTGTTAAATGTAGCGCTTGTCTTCCTGCTCTTCCAAGTCCAGGATGGGACCGGAATCACACTTGATCCTTCAAAACTCGACTCCAAACCGACAAGTTTGGATTCGCAACAGCACGTTGCTGACAAGCGGTGGCCTGCTACAGTTGGCCACTACAAATATTTAGCAGGAGCGACAGAAAGCACTCGAGACGTTTCATTGCTGGAGGAAAGGGCTCAACACCGGGTAAATGCGCAAGAAACAAACCAACGGCGCACGATTTTTCAGAGGCTTCTGAATCTCTTGAGACGGAGAGAAAGAGATGGTGAAGTCTCGGGTTCCGCAGCTGATAGCTCCTCGAGACCCCGTCTGTCCGTACGACAGAGGCTTGCTCAACTTTGGCGTAAAGCGAAATCGTTCTTCACACGCGGAATCCCGAGGTACTTTTCTCAAGGGCGTAACCGACTGCGAAGTTTGCGGGCACAAAGACGGCGATCTGAATTGTTTTTTGAGAAGGCGGATTCTGGATGCGTCATCGGCAAACGCATCCTGGCGCACATGCAAGAACAAATCGGGCAGCCTCAAGCGCTAGGAAATAGTGAACGACTGGATAGAATTCTGACTGTCGCTGCCTGGCCTCCGGACGTTCCAGAAAGATTTGTTTCTGTGACTACCGGTGAAACCCGGACGCTGGTGAGAGGTGCACCCCTTGGCTCTGGTGGATTCGCCACTGTATATGAGGCTACAGACGTGGAGACGAATGAAGAGTTGGCTGTTAAGGTTTTCATGTCAGAAAAGGAGCCCACCGATGAGACTATGCGTGACTTGCAGAGGGAGTCGTTCTGCTACAGGAACTTTAGTCTAGCCAAGACGGCGAAGGATGCCCAGGAACGCTGTAGATTCATGGTTCCTAGTGATGTTGTGATGTTAGAGGGACAGCCAGCATCCACAGAGGTCGTGATTGGTTTGACGACTCGGTGGGTACCAAACTATTTTCTTCTCATGATGCGGGCAGAAACGGACATGAGCAAAGTCATTTCATGGGTATTTGGAGATGCGTCTGTCAATAACAGTGAATTAGGCCTGGTCGTTCGAATGTACCTATCCAGTCAGGCAATCAGACTAGTGGCCAATGTTCAAGCTCAGGGAATTGTGCATACGGATATCAAACCGGCGAATTTCCTCCTCTTGAAAGACGGTCGCCTGTTTCTCGGCGACTTCGGAACGTATAGAATCAATAATTCGGTTGGACCCGCGATAGGTACTCCCGGTTACGAGCCTCCGGAGCGACCGTTTCAGACTACAGACATCACCTATACATTCACCACTGACGCGTGGCAACTCGGTATAACTTTGTACTGCATCTGGTGCAAGGAACGTCCAACTCCGGCCGACGGCATCTGGGACTACTTACACTTCGCAGATTGTCCTTCCACGCCTGAGCTGGTTCAAGACCTCATCCGAAACCTCTTGAATCGAGAGCCTCAGAAACGGATGCTCCCGCTACAAGCCTTGGAGACCGCAGCGTTTAACGAGATGGATTCAGTAGTAAAACGCGCCGCGCAAAACTTCGAACAGCAGGAACATCTCCACACAGAATAAAAGACTCAAAATGAAGAGGGGAACGTGGCGGTGCCGCCCTACCGCCGACCGAACGCCTCTCGACGGATGGCATTATTGCCACATTGGCGAAGCAGGCGTCATAAGCGAATTAAAACAGACAGATTCTCTACATGGATTACTTGCATATCTGTGTTGCTGCTTCTCGCTTGTTCACTGGGCAAAGGTGTACGCCGGTAGTTCCGGGAAAGCAGGGAGACGGGTAATTTTGCATCAAATTGTTGTTGATGTTGGCTTCACAGTGAAATACGGTGTACGAAGTGTGTTGGTTGAACGCTTCCAGGATCATCCTCATGAGCACGGCGCATGTATAAGTCTTGATAGAACGTGGCAGATTGCTACACAGTGGGGATATTCCTTCGTCTCCGACGCGGCGACGATCCCACCCTATCATGAAACAGTCTTGAATACAGGACTGAAATCAGGCGGTTCTCTCAGAGCATTAATGCGCCTTATACGCCTTTAGTCTGTTAGCCTATTCCGTTGTGCTGGGATAAGATATCTACAGGAAGAGAACGAGGTCTCAAAATGTCAATCGGGAAACGCGCAGTTAGTCCCGAATAGAAATAGCATTCGTCCAGAAATGGGGCACAAGTGTTGCGCAAATTGATATGCCATTATTCCTGTAGGAAGATGTTTTTGCCGATCAATTGAGAGAGGGGCAGGGCAAACGTGTTCGCTATCCATCTGGCGTTGCCTAGATTAAATAGATGACAACATTATCTGTCTCGATGTAAGAGTTGTACCGGGGCAACAAGATATTTGTGTTTGTTCGTTCGATTCGGCTGATCCGATTCTGGAGAGCTGGTTGTGTTACAGAGACGGTTTCTACTTAATGCATATTATAATAAAAGGTCCAGCTGTGCCTCCCATGTTGTTCGTATCGACTCTGCACAGGAAATGGATAACACCCTTGTTAACCAGGTATTAGTACAATTCGAATGTCGCTTTCAAAAAATTCAATGCAACCCACTATTTTCTAGTGTCTCTCAGTATCCGGAACCAATAGAGAAGATAGCGCGTATCCTAACCCCCCATTTCGACTGCGCAGGACTTTGGGAGTTTGCGGCCATCCGTTCCGTTCAGTATCAGCCTGTCTTTCATTTGAACAACTACATGGGCGCGGGAGCAGTGATGCACAAAGGACTTCTGGTATGAGTGAATTATGAAATGTTCCAGCTTTTTTATCGGTACCAAGGCTCTTGCACCCGAAGATGGAGAGCTCTGCCTGGGAGGCGAGGCACAGAGTTAAACTCCATATTATTAACCTCAATTGATTATTAGTAACTAATGAGTCTGTGTTGTTTCCTCATCCGGTCACCGAAGCGTTTCTTTCACGACTCAAAGGCACCCTCTTGAACTAAGTCCCCGGCAAGCTTAGTAATTTCAATGAGTGTCTGCGGAGTCTTCTCAGGCCTATGTTTCCCCCGTCGCTCTGTGGCGGAGTGCATGCGTCACCAACTGGCAACAAGTCAATCGTATATTGCGTCATCACAAGTTATGAAGGCAGATTTGAAGAGGCCAGGCGAGAAGTCATCGTCATCAGGGTGCCCACAAGTGTATAACCGACCAACAGTGGTTATCGGCAAAATGTTTCTTTCGCTAGACTTTCCCGAAAAAAGAGTCGTGAGAAAGTCAGACCTCAAGCGAACCAGCGTGTAACTTTCTCTTTCTCGTCACTAGATTCACCATCAGAGATAAAATTTGGCAGACTACTTTCCAGCCCCTCCTCGGCACCCCGATTACAGTGTGTGTGACGCTGCGGCGTCTTTTTGTGTTCGTGCTTGCTGCCTGGTGATTCGCGGAACACCTCATCAGAAACCGCAGTTAGAGGTGAGGGTAATCTTCGCTGGGTTACAGCTGTCCTTGTATATCTCTTGTACGTGTCCGCCATATTTGTGAAAGGTGATGCCTCTCCAGTTTGCGGGTCTCTACTATTGCCGTGCGTGTAAGCCTCTGAGGTAGTACGCGTGTGATGGTGTCGCAACGATCTTCGGGGGGCGTCTTCCCCCTCGCTTGCTTGCATCTGCGATGGGGGTGTGGTCACGGTGACAGCACAGTTTGACGCCACACCTTGCCTCCCATGATCCAAGTGTGTGCCTCTCTCAATTAAACAATGCTGATCTGTCGTTTCGTTGTGTGTCTGGATGCCAATTTCGCATTCGTGAAAACTATTTCGTCTCTGGGTGTCTCCCGAGACTCTCAACTCTGCGGTACTGCGCTTCTGTCCGTCACGGATGAAGCTTCGACGAATTTTTGGTCGGTTGCTGCGCTCGCGTACTTCGCCTTCTCCGTCGGCAAGACGAGCAGGTCTGCTTGGACCAAGGCGTCTTTCAAGAATGTTCTCACCCGGAGTAGCGGAAAGCAAGCCGTCACCTGCCCTCATGGAGCTCACGCTGAGGCGTTCCTTAGAGCTTGGTTGCTTTGTGCTCTCTCCCTCAGGCACAAGCAAGCAGGATTCAAAGAGGACGCGAGGTGCCAAGTCAAGGTCGTTTCCTGGCCGCAAGCTTCCTCGACGACTATTCGAGCTCGAGCCAGAAGCGCTTCCTCGAGCTGATGTTGGTTCAGTCAAACTCATTCTAGCTTGATTAATCCCCCCAGTCATCGGGGTTGGCTCTTCAGACGCACACAAAGTTTCATAGCTTTCGCCAGACGATATCGTCACTAACCTTGAGCTTCCCGTTGTAGAGTCTGTTTGCGAACCCGGTTGACTGCGGCGCTTTCCAGAAGTACTCTGGCGATGGTCAAGCAGACTGCCTCGGAGTACGTTTCGTCCGCTTGGGCGGTGAAGCCGGGCTGTCTGAGCCTCAACAAGGAAAGATACAACCCGAGCCGCACACCACTCTGGGTTCGCGAGCTCTCCGTTGATGACCATATGGCGTTTACGGAACCAATTCTGGATTGTTTCCGCGGCCAGGTAGTGCCGAAGATCATATTCAGCGGTAGTATGGGCAACTTCCGGGAATTTTCCTATCCAGCTGGTAATAAGGTGTGGGTTCAGCTCCACCTGGCCATCCTGCATATCCATCACCCCGTGGCTCATGGCGTGGAACTCGCACGCTCTTTTTGCACTGTTGAGCACGGCATCACGTAGATGAACACGGGAGCCCTCATGTATCGGGAGTCCATATTTCGCAATGTACGCGAGAATCGTTTTCCTTTTTTCTCCAGGATGATAGCGGTGCTTGATTCCAATGGGGTGGTCAATTGTACTCAACAACTCAACCATGTCGTCAAGACTTTTGTAGTTGTTACCAGGCTCGTTCTTTGGATTCCACCTCTCGATTAAGATGCGGTGCTGGTGCGAGATCTTCCACAGATTCTCGTCTTTCACCGTGTCCATGTACTCATCCAGAACGGCAGCGGTGAAGAGATCCATGAGTATAAAGAAGACAAGGATAATGAAGCAGATGAAGAAGAAAATGACCAAGTAGGCAAGAAAGTTTTGGCCCGTGGTGGTGTAGTACATCCGCAGTTGTTGAAGAATCATGTGCCAGTCCTCGCCCGTACAGCTGCCTACCAGGGCCATCATAGCTCTTGTTAACGCTTTGAAGTTGACATGCCGGTTAAAGTACTTCTCGACCGGGGCATCATTGAAAAGCACGACCCCCCACATCGCGAAGAAAAAAATAGAAAGACAGAGCAGGGTTAAGACGTTCAGAAAACTCTTCATCACGCGGCAGATAGTCGTAAACAGCGTTTGGAAGAACGGCATCTGACGGTAGAGAAAGCGAGCCACCCGGAAAAGACGGAAACTCAGAAGCCAAAAAGTCAATGACTCCAGAGGCAGGCGCCACAAAGTCCACCACACAACGTCGACGACAAATATTCCAATGAGCAAGCAGCAGACGATGGCATCCATGATGTCTAAAGTGTCACGAAAGAAGAGTTGGCCGCGTACAAAGATCTTTACACCAATCTCGAAGAAAAAAAAGAGTGACATACCGACCAAGGCGATGTGGAGATACACTCGCCTGTTCTGGTGGTACGGCCCAAGAGTCAGATCATACCAGGGACCGTACAAGAAAAGTAGAAGACAGCAAATGCACGTGTGAAGTGCGACCACAATTCTGAACCACTCGCTAGTCACAATAGCTGCAAGCTTCTTCCGGACGAAAGCGACTTTTTTACTGTCTGCATTAGTAAAATCGGGCATTGTATCACCATGCTGAAGCGGGGCATTGAAGAGAAGCTCCTGAATTTCGATCCACTTATGAACGGTAGCGCTTAGCAGACTACCTTCCATTTCCATTCGGGCCTTCTTCCGACGGGAAGCGTCAACGATAATGCCCACACACATCTTCACCGCGAAAATGGAGACAGTGGAAATGAATATAAAGAAAAGGACAGTAAGCGTCACTCGTTGCGTTGGGGAACGGTCGAGTACCTTGGCCAGTAGCAAAGGCCAGCCTTCGTTTGTTGCCAGGACGAAGACGCCTAACCACCCATCCTTGAAAGTCCGAAAGGTGTATGCGACTTCATTCGGATCCTCAGGAGGTACGTAGTCGACGCGTATGATTCGAGAGAATATTAGCGCGAAGATTATATAGACGAGAGTCAGGAAAGCAGAGAGTATGAGTAGGCTCCTTCTGCAAGCGACTAAGGAACGAACTACGAGACGCACTCCCCACATTTCTACAAGCGAGAATAAAAGAAACGATCGAAGAGACCTCAACACCTTGACCACTCGGAACAATGGGAGTTGCCAGACAAAGGTAATCGCAGAGTCTGGACCCTCAATAACAAAGAAAACCTGATTGACGATGAGTAAAATGCAAGACAAAAGTGACACAGCGAAGGCAGTGCGCGTGGCCACTGAATCCAAAGCAACACATCTTCCTCGACAGCAGCCGTAAGCGGAAATTCTCAGGAGAGCCTCAAGGAGAAACACGCACGCAAAAACCCATTCGAGCACGCCAAAGACCTTCCGTGTCTCGTAGTTGTCGGTCAGCATGCACTCGACAACGAGACAGGCAAGGGACGCGATGTCGAGTCCCGCCACGATCCAGCGGTAGGCTGTCCCATTCATCACCTGCCTGAGGAACGTGCTGACACGTCCGCCTTGAAAAAACTCCAGACCCACATCTGGAATCTCCGACGCGCTACTGCTGTCGCCCATAGACCCTGGCTTGCCTCTGCGGCGTGAACCTGAAGCACGCACTACCGTCTTTTTGCTGGCGTCAACGAGCCCCTCGTCAACGAGAATGAACCGGATGAAATCAACGATTGCGTCGGGGCGTTGTATGTCGTACGAAACGATGCGCGCATTCAGCCGCTTGAAGGGACAAGAGACAAGTCGAATGATTGTGTCACAGAAATATATCAAGGAGAGGCTGAACAGGTAGCAAACGGACTCACAAAAAGACAGGGAGCCGCCTAAGTCAGTCTCCTCGCTGGCGGCCCTGTGTTCTGCAGGCACACATGAATGAAATCAAGAATCTCCGCGGGTTTGCTCAAAAAAGCGCAACTATCCAAGGCAACATTTGAACCCCATAACAAATGCTCTATTACCACTCTACGCGACTAAATGCATAGGTGTAAATTCGCAGTTTACTTCACACGTACATGCAGACATGCGACCACCAACGTAGTCGCCCGGCGATGAACGTGCTTCTACCTGGTTCCTTATGAATTCGAGTTAATAACGAGGTACGTCAAGATGGTTGCCCATGCTGAGAGGCATATAATAAGATATTTGTACAAGCATAGAGACGCGCATGCATGTTATTATACAAACTTGCAGCTGTAAGAAGACACGTATCTACCTGCCGATCTATCTGAGACGGTTGCTTAACAAAGCTATCTCTGTCTTCCTATACACTCAACCAAGTCTGCATCACACTTGAACCGCAATTCGTTTCGTGAACAGCTGAAAATGCCATACTCAACCACGACGTCTGTGTCTACATCTACGATACGGGCCTTGTTTGGCCTCAAAACCACGGTCTGAATCCACGAGGGACGACAGTTTGAAGCTGTTATAAATGTGTTAGATTTCAGTGCCCTACGATATTGCATATATTGCACATCGGTATGGCGGTGCTTTGCAAAAACGTGTGCAAGAAATGCACCTTACGTTCCCGCCATGACGTGGACAGAATGGCTGAGAACCCCGTCTTCCGAGGTCAGATAACAGCTTGCGGGATGAATACACACGACTGACGGCAAACTGCTACTGCATCCGACAGCCACCACAGGACATGTTGGCGAAAGCAGCAAGAACTTGACGACAAATCACACTACAGTGCCGGAATTTCTCCGAGTCTCTCGGCTGGTCTACGATGCTGCCACTCCCCAATCTTGCTCTCAGGGGATCCTGAGGCTTGCGGGGTTCCGAGAAAGCACGTTACGTACTGAAGTGAAGATTGAGAAATCATCGCCAGGTGAACGCAAATCCCAGTTCCTTTTTCCATCTCTTCTTCAGAGACGGTCTGCCGAGTGTGGCGCCTTACCAGTGGCAGGAAGGCCGGACGGCGTGTCCGCGCGGTAAAAAATGCCTGCGCCATCACCTGGTCTCACGTCGTGGCCAACAGCCCAGAGCCCCCCGAAGTTGTCAGCCCTCGTGCTGCACTGTCGCTCGCTGATGCTTGAGGAAGAAAGAGAAGCCGAAGGTCTTGCGACACGGCGTTCCTTGCCGCGGCAATCGCCAGTAGCACCAAGTCTGATTCCCTGTCCTGCAACGTTTTTCCCTTCAATTGCTGAGTATGGTCCACCTTGTTTACTACGTCCCTTTTTCTGCCGCCACGGAAAGACATCAGCCAACACTCGATAAGCTCGCTGCTGGCGCTGGGTGTCTGGAATCCTTTGGCCTTGTCTGGCCTTGCCCGCTTTCCTTTTGGTGGTTCTCCTGCCTTCAGAGGAGAGCCTTTGACTACGACGTCGTAACGTTGAAGCTCTAGAGATTGATCGTGTAAGCCGGTGTATCATCCAGGCGGCACCAGTAGATGCTTTGGAGAAGCCGAGCCGCTCCTGGTTCGACCAAGATCGAGGTCGAAGAAATTCACTTAAAGCTCTCCGCGCTTTCTTTTGACCCACCATTCTAGGTGACGCCAAAGAATACATCCTTTGCAAGTTCTCTCTGTCTAACGCTGCGCGAGTCGGCATCTCGATCCCCAGTTCCCGGCAAAGTTTGATGAACTGGAAGATGTGTGAATTGAAGACCATTTTGCGCGCTGTGACATACTGACCGATGAGCACAGCACCGAAAACGTTGTAGATAAAGCAACAGAGGAACAGCACTGCGACAAAAATATACATACAGATTATGTAGATGTTCGCACTACTCTCGAAAATCACATTTGACGAAAGAGCGCTTCCAGGAATGGCTTGAGCATCCGCAATGTAGACACTATAGAACTCGCGCATCGCTACATTCCAGCTTTCCCCGGTGAGCAGACCGAAAACTAGCAGAAGGGCTTGCCAGATGGTTTTGAAATTGCTGTACTTCGTTACCTCAATCGACCACACGTCTGCGCCGTACTTTGGGTCGAAAAAGAGGGCAAAGCCAACGGTCGCGAAGACATAGACGTGGAACAACAACAACGCGTAGAAGAAGACAACGCTACGAAGTAAGTCGGCAATAACTTCTAGCAGAAGCCGCAGGGAAGTGAAGTTCCTCACTAGTTTAAATAAGCGGAAACTATGCAGGACATTCAGAACGAGGTCAACCGTCTTCACGACGTCCCTGGCGTTGTCCGCGTCGGCATCGTAGCAAGTGGCAAAGCCGCCGCACACGACGAGACTGAACAGCACCTCGATGACACCGACAACGGCAAGAACGAGATCGAATATCTTGAACCCGTCTCGGACAAACTCCCGGCAGCCGAAGGCGACAAGCTGGAGAATGGCATCGACCGTATAGCACATGACGAAGAAACAGTTTACGGATCTATAAGTGTCCATCAGCTCTACAGCGTCGGCAATAATTATAAAAAGTGCATCTGCTGCAGATATGAGGAACACTAATGTCGCGTATTGCTTGCGCGCAACGATTGTATAGACTGTCTGCCACACCGAGATCCAGCACCGCCCGAGTTTCGAGGAACAGTCATCCTCGTCCCTCAGGTCTGTCTCCCCAGTGGCGACCTCTTCACTTTGTCTCGGCACGCCATGGCGATGGACAAGGAGAAATTCCATGATTTTTGCTTCGCTTCGAAGGACTTCATTGTCTTCTGCCTTTTGCAACAGAAAACGGATCCATTCCAACCCCAAAATCTCAAACATCTGTAGATCCTCTTTCTTCGCATCGACTGCCCGTGACTTGTTCGTTTGGAGCAGGGTACTTTCCCACATGACGGCGACTACGAGGTTCATTAAAAGCAGATTCCCGAGGATCACCACAGAATGGTGAAGGATGTAAATCAGCACGCCGCGGAATGTACCATCGCCGTCGGCCAAACGGTACATCACTTCTGACCAGCCTTCGAGCGTCACACACTGAAGGAAGCTTATGAGGGCGGAAAACGCATTGTGGAACCCTGTCATTCCCCAGTCGCCCAGAGGTGTGTCGTACATTGAAGACCACCCTTTCTGCTGAAGTTTGAATATTTGCGAAGATGAACAAAGCGTCGACTCTCTAGGGAGAGTGAAGATATTTCGGCACTCCGTCCCGTCGCGGCATGGCAGATCTGGCCGACACAGGTACTCTTGGCTGAGGTCATATTCCCAGTATCCACTCTCCGCGTTACACATTAACGAAGCGTCTGCCGTATCATGTGAGAACGTCACTGACGGGGACGCCGCCTGGGAGATCTGTGTCTTTTCAGTTACTTGCGTATGGCATACGTTGAACTGAGTGTAGCCGTACGTGTGGAAGTAGACAATGAGGTAGAAGAAGACAAAGATGAAGACGAGGCCGGCCAAGGCCAGTAGATTCGCTACGCATTTTCTGAAGATGGTGAATGCGAGTTTGCACGTTTTTGTTTCAAAGAGTCGTAGAACGCGTAGCTTGCGGACCAACTCAAAGAAGAGCGCTACTTCGGATGTATACCACGAGACTTGAGGTATGTAATCTGGTGGATGGCAGCGGGCAAGATACGTGACGATGACTTCGCTTATTGCTACTGCGAGGATCGCGAAGTTGAATAGACAACAAGGTTGCCGGAAGTAACACTTTCGTCCCTTCCAAAGGCCGATGGCGACAGTTTCATAGACGAATTCGAGCAGTAGGAGAATAACTAAGATGATATCGAGTAATTCTGCAAAACGTAAGGGGATGCGCGAAGCCATTGCTTCAAGGTGCACCAGCTCATTCGTACACGCATAGGTGATGAGTAAGTACTTCAGTGTCGTACTTCCCTTCAGTAAAGTACAAATTCGGCGGAATCGGTTGTTTGGATTGAACACGTTGTAGGACTTTCTGGCGTAGTCCCTTGTACTCCCGCAGGAAAAGAAGCGTAGGATTTCTTCATACGCGTAAATGCAAATCATCTTGAAGGTTGTCCATCCGTTACAACATCGTGTTTTTGGTTTTTCTGCGATCCCCACAACATTAGGGACGGGCTGTATGCTCACCCTTCGCCCATCACCTTGATTGTTTGTTCGGTAACTGACACCCTCACAGCCCTCCACGCATTCCGGTCGGTCGAGTATGAGCTCCATATTGCGAATATCTCAAGACGATCCGTATCCCGTTTTGCCCCGGGAGAGGCAGGAAATACTGTAAGGCCAGCAGCGGTCGCTGTCTTGAATAATCCCGTAAAAAACACACTCTGACCTGCGACCTCTGCGGCTCTATGAGACGTCCTCGGAAGCAAACACCAAGGTTCTGTGTTGGGCCGATCAGAAACTCTTTTCTGTTCCATCTGGGTCCAGCTGGAATGTGATTTGGAGACCCTTACGCAGGAATTCACAGTTCCTATACTCGAAACTAGACCTCTGAAGAGTGCCGAGGTCGGGAGCTTGTTCACATTACATCTCCTGTCGTGCAGCGAACACAAAGTCAGAAATATGCTCTGTTTTAGACCGCTCCGCTCTCGGTCACCAACTGCAGTTATAGTTTTTCATCTTCGAAAGCTAGCAGATGTACACAGAAAAGCTCCGGTAGGGGC
The DNA here is from genome assembly GCF_000006565.2 of Toxoplasma gondii ME49. Taxonomy (NCBI): domain Eukaryota; phylum Apicomplexa; class Conoidasida; order Eucoccidiorida; family Sarcocystidae; genus Toxoplasma; species Toxoplasma gondii. The sequence goes on along the minus strand of NC_031474.1, from coordinate 1,504,381 downwards.
TCCAGCTGAGCCTGCAGCCTCAACAGCTCCACCAGAGGATCCTCATACTTCCATGGTATCCTGAGTCTAGGTACTTAAATCTACATTCGTGTGAGCGCAGCTATAGAATCTGTGCAAGTTCGAGGTAAATGCTCATGGTCCCATGCAGCTCGAGAATTGGGTTCACATGGGTTTAGACTGTCACGTTCATCAACTTCATATTGTCGTAATCTTAGTCACTCTACTGCAGGACACCACCATTCTGAAAATTCATTATCTATGCCTGCGAAGAGGCTTCATACCCGAAGGAAGCAAGCCCTAGACGTTCACAGACTCAAAAGCCTGACTAGTGGGCCCAAACAGGCCTACAGTTTCACACGGCCTTGCGGAAGATGTGCAAGAAATCCCTCGCAGTAGAGGCAGCCGACATATTGACGAGGCACGCCCGTCCCTGAGCGCTGATCAATAGCTTGTGTTGGCTCTTTTGTTTCGATTGTGAATCTCTCAGTTCCACGAAGCTTTAAAGGTAAATGCAAAGAAGCATCGCTGCCCGCGCAACAGCGTAAAAATCCCACAGGGGCGCTGAAGGGAAAAACGAACGCGACGTTCTTGTTTGTTTCCCAAGGCAGAGAAAAGGTGCCTGACCATTATGTGTTTGCAGAACATCTTGCCTCTCAACTCACCGGTCTGTTCTGGTTACTGACTTGTACGGATAACAGGCGTTTTGCTGAAATAGGAGGCAACGTGGTTTCAAGTGAGCGCCCAGAGAGGAACATATCAGGATTCCACAGTAACCTGTCGGAAAACATTTTTTGATGTCTCACTCTTCCATTAAAGTCTAATGTCTTGCGCGTGGTATCTTCTGTTTTGCCGGAGCATTCCGCACCGTCTGCGCGTAATGCTTGCACGAGACATTCATTAAACAGTCTCTGCAGCCGAGGCACACGTCATAGTGGGCGACACGCGTCACCATTTTTGGCAGAAGTGGCCCTCGAGTTCATGAATATATTCCAAGCTTCAGGGATGGGCATCTTGCCCTTTGAGCAAGCAAGAACGAAACCGAGAAAGATGGAGAACACTGCGCAGGATTAAGCGAATGAGGTCGATGGGTCGCAGAACAAAGTGTGCGCCCACTTTGGCGTACTCGATGGGAAAGAACAGCAAACAGGAATTTGCTATTCAACAGGATTGTGAGGAGATCAGTGCAGTTGCAAGGACCACATAGCCGCCATGAAGCTAAATGACGGAGAAATTATGAACGGCTGTTGACTGTCACTCAGAAACTGTGGTGAAAGCAATTTATCGAACGATGCCGTCTAAGTTGTCGTTGCCCCAAACCTGCCCGGCTGCCCGGAACCGCCGTACAAGGGGAACGAAGAACGTAGGTGTGACTCATCAGGCAGAAGAAGCATTCGCCGGTATGAGGACTTTGTGAATCAGGACACTACTGCGAAACACGTATCTCAGTTCGTCTATTCTTCCGTTGCACAGCTGAGTCGCTCCTTCGCCAAGTCGAGGCTTTGCACCGTTGGGCACCATGGTTTTGGGATTGTCAAGTCTTTCAACTAGATATCTAAGACTCTGGTGCCGACTTCTCGAAGTATCAGATAAACAGTTCAGCTTTCAAATTTCAAATTTAGACGCTGACAGTTACAGGAAGCAGCAATTATTAATGCTGAGGGGTGCAAGAGTTCTAAAGCGATCAAGCACTCGTGGTGCGAGCGGGTATGTCACGCCGGCGAAAGAAGCAGAGGGAGCTTCGCTCACACCGCTAGTGCCGATTCTGGAAGTATTACCACCTGTCGTTTCAACCACCAGAAAACCAGACATCTGAAAGTTAGCGTCGTGTTTACATAGGACAAGAGGAAAAGCGACGGGTGTAAGTTTGTTACCTGAGCAAAGAACCCAGGCGGCCCGCTGATGTGAAGCTTACGTGTGCATGAAATCTTTTCCGGAAACGGAGAACTAGACAGATCCTAGTTGATGTAAACCTTGTTTGGAGACGATTTAAAGTTGATGAGTGATACACTGATCGAGACAGCATATCAGCGGAACTGGGTCACTGCTTAGCAGCAACATTAGAGTCTCTCTGGCGAGCAGAGAACTACTCCGGTCGAACGGTTGCCGATTACTTAGAGTGTGGTGGCTGATCCCCTCGTTTTGCCAAGGATCGTTTCTAGATAGAGAAGGTACATAAATCTGCAGGACACGGCAGGCGTCTACGAGAGCACAGAAAAATTCTGCGAACAGTCGATGACCAGTTTGTTATTCGAAGGCACTATACAAATCGGTGTGTATGTCCGAGATACATTTGAAAATACTGTGTGCATCTGCTGTCTCTCCACGTAAACTGCGGTTTCTCTGTCAGCGAATTCCCAGCAACCTTGTTTACAAAGCAATGAAAAAGAGGCCACTTTTCATGCCATACTTCGAGAAGTGAAGCAAGGACACAAGCTCCCTTCTGGTTCTGTGGCTAGAAGATTCACGCCCGCTGAAAGCCAAAGCTGCTTGCACGACAATTTCACCTGTGCCACGTTGTGGCGTGCGACAGCCGATGTCCAGGTATGAGTAGAAGTTGCTGACACAGTTGGCTGACAGTGCATTTGTGTAAATACGCAGGTAAATGACCCGCTCCAGTGAGCAAGGAGGTAGCGCTATACCGGAAAAACATATGTGAACCACATGCATATGTGCGTCATGGACAGTTCCTGCTGTGTAATGAGCACCTCCGCGGGTAATCGTAGAAGCTCTGTGGTTTCACGGAACTCGTGTTATCTCGGCGAAATGCGGGAGCACTCTGTTCCGCAGGAAATGACGCAATCAGACTTCCTCCGAATGCGCTTTGAACGAAATTCACGGTCACCACCAGTGATTGGTCCCAGCGAACGGTCGCTAGACCTTCAGCCTGCACCGTCGCCTGCAGCTCCGCAAGAACGTACATGCTGCTGTCAACCCATCCTGACAAATCCTGGTGTGCCGTCTGCTTGTCATTCAAGCAGAACCCGGCATTCCCATGCATTGAGTTTTTCTGGTATAGAAATTTCCTCCCCGAATCGGGTGAACAGACACGCGGTACCCTCGAACAACTGATTCATCAACAAACTGTTCCTGTACGCACCAGGCACAAAGGACCATGCCCTGTTCACTAGTGAGTCGTCATCAGGTTCATGATTTACATTTTTCGGATTTTGGGAACATGGTATCGTGGGTGCAAGCACACGATTTGCGTGCTTCGCTAGTTGGCTCCTTGCCTACTTCGGTTTCAGAAAAGACAGTCTGCAGAAACCTAGGAATCCGTTTTTACAGCGTGTAACATAGAATTAGGACGTAACGTGGATTATTGTCCACTAAGCTTCGATCAAAAAGGATGCAACACGGCATCCAATCACATCAGGCTACCACCCCTTAGTGGTTTCTTCCTTTTACCGGCATCTTCCGAAGTGTCTTCTACAAAAGACCAACTATGTTTAAGATTGATACACCGTAACTCGGAAATTCCAGTAATTTGATACACAAAACCAGTCGCACGTATCGGGTAACAGAGTAGTGCACGCGTGGACGCAAAGATGAAGTTGGGCTGAAAGGTGTATTCACTGGAATACTGGCTGTTGTCATGTCCAGCATGTCAGACAGTACCCCTATTGCTGTGCGTCTCTCGCCAGAGCATGCTGTGTACTGAGAAACAATAGACTGAGAAACGGTACGTGGGCACGTCATCTATCCAGAAACAATATGTCATGTCCCCTTGATGCTATCGGTACTGCTTTAGAGAAAAACGCGCCTCTAACCGCCCGATCAACGGACTTAGCCAGCGACTCCGCGGAAAGAGTTCTACCACATCAGGAGTGTTTGACTAGCAGTTAAAACGCACTTGTATTGATTCTAAAATTGAAAGCTCGTCCTGCGCTCTGCTACAGTCCGTTTCGCCTCCGCTCTGCTACAGTCCGTTTCGCCTCCGCTCAGTGCACCTGTAGGAACGGAGACGAGAACCGCTGTCGGCGCACTTCATGATTGAGCTGACATATGGGCCGCACACGTCAGTAAATACCACCGCACGTGTTTTCAAAAATTCCTGGATAGTTCAAACAGGAATTCGATGTACTTAGGTCTGGTACCACAACTGCGAAGTTTCAACCTGCTTCCTCACCGGGTCACCGCCGCACTAGGTGATGAGTCTACCAGTAAACGAAATTGTTCATCTGCTGACCGATAACGAACGAGTCCTGGATTGTACATCGCATATAGACTTACACATTCGGGAGGTAAGGAATGTACGTCTTTGTGCGTTCGCTATTCCTTTGGCACATATGCACAACACAATGGCCTCACATCTCTCACAGAGCTCTCAGGAGGCAAGGAAGCCACCAGTAGGCGTCGGGAGAAAGCTGGGGCGCAACGAAACTGCCAGTAAATTGTTTGCATATACGTCAGACACAGCGAAGGACTCACCTATGGAAGAAATGGGAGCTGAGAACTTCTATTGAGCTGCTGCAATTCACCTCCAAACTGTTTGTGTGAAAGGGTATATCGAGGAACATCCAACCACAACTTTCCATGCACAAATACAAGACTGTCGAAGAGATGACTCAGGCCCCTGCGTCCAAGTCTAGCTCCTCCCCGATGCACTCGCTTCTCAAGGCGAACAGAGAAGATATCATACGCCAATAAGAACGGAAAACAAATCCCAAAAGTATGAACCAGCAGGAACAGGCCAGCGGTGTGCCACGCGGTTTTCAAGACGCTGTTATCAAAGCAAGTTTGATGCTCTCACCAACATTCAAGAGAGAGAACTTCCTGTTCCAAGTATGCCATAACCTCAGACACTATATCAACACAAAAGACATGAGCACAGAAGTACACAATCTGAATCACTTTTCCAAACACTGACAGCAACTTGGTCCATGAGGCAAAGCATCCCACCCTACCGCTGTCTGGTTTATTCCCACCCGCAAAGCAAACGAAAAATGCGAGAATTTGAACTTGGTAACACTTCTTTTGGGCTTCTCAGGAAGGCACTGTTCAGAAGAAACTGTGAGAAACCAGCTGTCGTTGCGATGAGTCTTGTAGCCGCTGTTTCCTCGTTCATTCCACTGAAACAGTGTCACTACATACGGCACGCGCACGGGAAGAATGTAATACACGGAATCGCATGGCTTCCTTTACAACTACGTACTGCGTTCTAACTACATTCCACACGCGCATTGTCGCCCGTCCATCACCACCCCATCAGTCCACTGTTTATACTCTCGTGACTTCCTTTTCCTCACGCTGGAAAAAGTCAAGGAAGAGCGTGTATAATTGCACCGCATACAATCCTGGTTGGAAGAAAGTCGTACATATATATATATATATAGCTGTCTTCTGTCTCATCACGGTGGGGGAGAAGGAACGACAAACACGGAAATTGAAACGGGGAACACCAAGCTAGCGACGCCTGTGTGATGCCTCTGCTCACAGTTTACCCCTGACGCCTCTCGCTCACCCGACTGGACTCCCGCTTGCTGGTTCCTCCGTCAACACAGTCTGACTGGTAACAACGCAGTGCCGTTACGGCCACCGTTCCTGAGGCGAACGCGCTCTGTCCCGGGTTTGTTGATGAAAGGCATCTATTGGACAGGTGAACGGCTCCCACCACTGTACAGTTCCGTTGTTCTGTCTACTTGGAATTCTAGCCAAAAGCACGCAGTCTACACACTCGGCGCCACCAGTTTTCGTTTCGTGTGCATTGCCATGACTGGTTGAGACAGTGTTTAAATTCGTGTCACGCACTGCGTAAACAGAGTACCAAAAGTGCTTTTGCAGTCCGAACGCGAAACTTCGACTGTAACGCTCCCTTCCGCCTCTCCCATGACGTGGCGTGCAGCACTTAGGCTGATACCATCCCGGCAACCGTTTCCGAAACGCTCGGCACCAAGGCTGCCTTCTCAACACTGTCATCGACCACAAAAGCAAGATACATGTACAAGCAAAGGTTTCCAACAGTGCAGATCGAGTGAAGGCCGACGTGGCACCACGCGCCTGGCATTGAGTGGCCCCTCGCCGCTAAGGTGCATCCTCCGAAGTAACACAACACACCCGTCAACGTGATGAGGAAGTAAACAGCTTGGAAAGTGATGTCTGTCAAGAAGAGCGCAGTCAGCCAGTGTATGGAAGCTACGATAACGACAGCTGTGACATCTATTGTCCTCCGAATGCCAAGCAGAGGACGCCACCAGTGGATGATGGAGGTGGCAAACACGACAGCTCCTAGACTCGCCAGAGCATAGCACTGGCAATAGAAGGCGACCACCGGATTGGCTACCAACGAGCACGCGGACTTCCACAGAAGCTTTGCTGCATCTTCTGTAACAAAAGGGACGGCTACGGCAGGTTCTTCATCCGTGGTGCCGAGAGACTTCACCCACTCTCTTACTGCTTCAGACACAGAGGAGGCACGGAGAATTGTCATCACACTCTCCTCCCTCTCTGTGACCACCGTTCTCTCGACGAGAGCCGACGCAGCAGCGCGAGATTCACCACGGAAGCAGGCACGCTCCAGGGGTACAGCAGGGCATGTTTCTCCATCGGAATTTTTCGCCGGAAGTACTGTGGGCGTTTCAACGGCTTTCGCAAACTTCTCTTCAGCAATGAGGTCGCTGCTGGGCTGAGAGAACGCCGGCGGAATCGGTTCGGAAAGCATATTCGTTGAAAAGGAAGAGGCAAAAGAGTCAGAGTTTCCTTGGTCCTTGCCGGCCACAGTTGCACCGATACGCATCAAAAACACGAAAATATTTGGTACGCCTACGTATCGAGCTGTCTCTCCGGTGTCACTTTCCACTCGCTTCCCCGCGGTGGGTTCAGCGGCGAAAGGCAACAGCCCCGGAAAACGGAAGAAATTGCAGGCGCTGAAACTGTCCATCGACTGTGAATTGGACCGCCTGCTGTGCGATTCTTCGCAGCAGCTCCCCTCGTCGGAGCGCTTTTCGTTGGCTCCAGACAACGCCCCCTCTACCTGTCCCTCTTCGCCAGCAGAACTGAGCATCCTTCTCTGTCCCGGAACAGAATGCAAGCAAGAAAAGGAATCCGGGTCGTTTGCGGAAGATGTGACCCCATCTCCAGTTTCGGTTGATAGAATAGACAGCCAACCTCGTATGTCAGCTGCGTTCCCCGTCCTCCTGCGAGCCAGCGAGAAAAACGAACGGCTTCCCAAGCCTTCGGGTTCACAGGATTCCTTTGAGCACCGGCGCGGGGTGAGATCCATCCATTTCTGCAGCCTCTTGACAGTTCCCAGGCCAATACCTGTCGTGAACTCTCCAAGCCCGTCCATCGTGTTGCTATTTCCACTTGGACTGTCACAAGAGAAAAATCACGGAATGAGGGCAAGCAAGAGCAGTCTCTGAACGTGCACCGGAAAACACGAAAAAGAAATGTACGCAAGGTCTTGCCTGTCTTATCTTGAAAGCCAACGGGATGTGAGAAAAACGACGAAAAGGTCGCGGGTTACGCCTCTTCTCCCCTCCTGTTTTTGCGACGGCACTTTAAAAAACTCTTGGAATAACAATACAGAAGCGGCACTGCAGTCAGCCAGAGTGGCACCTGGTAACCGTGGATAACGTGGGACAAAACAAATGGAACGGAGAAGCCGAGGAAGCAAACCGTTCAGGAGGTGCCTGCGTCGAATTCCTGTGGCAAAAAAGAACCCTTCTTTGCTAGCGAACGAAGACACATTCGAGACGCACGGGGTTTGGACTGGGTGTTCCAAAACGTGAGACCTTGTTTTTGGCTAAGAACGTGTGCCCGCCCTTCGGGTGCTGGACAGTAGGAAAACCTTATCGCCTCTTGGATCCGAAGAGGGACCAGAGGTCGCTTTGTTCGTCCAAGACTCTAAAAAAATAATGCGGAAATTCTGCGGTCGACTGTCGTCTGATACATGACAGCGAGCTTAGGCTTCTCTGAGTACCCTAACTCACCCTGAACGCAGTCAGCAGAAAGCAGAGAGGTGAAGCCCTGAACTAAATTCTGACCCCCCGTCTCATCATGCGTGTCTCGCCCTAATACACCTTCATGAATGTCTGCTCCTCTTAAAAGCTGTGAATGCAACAACCCGGAAAAAAGAGTGGCTTTTTCATGCAATTATTTTCAGAGAACTTCAACAGAAGCATGTGCGCGGGATCGGTGAACTCCAAGCAGCAGCAACTGCAGCTGGGTTCCCTAGTGACCGTGCAGTTGCCTTCGAACGTGTGCTTCAATTACAAAACGAAAAAGACACAAAGGCGAGCGGCCTAGCGGTCTCAAACAGGACACATACTTGTCCATTTCTCTGGTGCGGGCTCGAACAAGTTTTTGTAGAACATTCATCTGAAGCAGGGCCGCCGAACCCCCGGCGGAACTGGTAAGTTGCAATGGCTCCACTAGCGCTCGGGGGGTCCTACTGTGTAGAACGTCAAGTAGCGTCCTCAAAATCACAGGAACGAGGAGCTTTAAAAGGAACAGAATGGAGATGTCTGGGGAAAGAGTAAAAGTAGGTATGGGGTTTCCTAAGTCAGCGGTGTTGTCGCCGAGAGTGAAGAACGCAGCAGCTTACAGAAAAAAGCGTCAACGGAGTCTGATCTGTGTAGGCATGGTGGCCCCCAGTAACGGCCTGGCTCCGTCCGTTAGGCAACAAAAACTCTCTCGAGCAGAGTCTCTAGTTGTAAACCAACAGTTTGAAAGGCGTGTTCGAGGACCGTATCTACGAAGGTTTCACCTCGAGAGCTGACGATTTTAAGGTGAAAGTCCATCTACAGCAACGCCGTATTCACAGTCAGCAGCAGAGGGGCGAAGGTCAATATCGAGTCACACACGGCGAGATCAGGGTTCCGCAGCCTAAGCTGCAAGCGATGTAGCAGACCGATATTTGTGACGACTCTCCAACAAAGGAGCTGAGAAAAGGGAGACGAGTGAGCGTCCCGGAAGCGACGTCGTCTTTGAGAAATCCATCGCATGAGCCTATTTGATTTCTCCTTTGGATACGAAACAAGCTGGGACCGTGGCCTGGCGGCGGCGAATTGGGCTGCCTGCAAGTGGCCGCTCTACGGAATAGGAGCATACACGCGTGCCATCCACTTCTCCGTGTGCAACATGCATCTCATGTCACTTGGCGTCCGGCTTCGTTGGAGTGGTCAAGGCAAGCCGTTTAGCCCATTCACCTGCTGTAAGTACGTGCTGGAGGAAGCTCTCCGGTAAAATTGTGTACAGAGACAACGACGAGCAGACTCTAGCTGCCAGGCATGGCAACCAACCGCTTGAAGGCATTTTCTAGGAGCGTTCACTTGACTATCTGAGGTAGGTTCAGACAGAATATGATCCAACTGATCTCAGGTCAGCTGCACTGCAGAGGGCTTTTTGATGTGAGGTGACGGCAGGCGATGTTGCACGAGACTATCCGAGTGTTTGAGCGCAAGTGAAATTCTCCGCCAATGACTTGTGCGAAGATTCATTCGTTCTTGATTGTTGTACTTGCCGTGAGCGAGTCGCGGTCCTCCCATCGGCGGGAGTCGCATTTGTGTATGGTGGTCATCAGCGAAAGTGGCTTGGAAACGGCTGCCCTGCAGCAGCAACGGGACAAACGACGCAGTAGTTGTCCAGGATCGAATCAGCCGCCCAGTCAACTGCGTTATTGCTATCGACAGTCTAGTCGCGCGTGAGCCCTCGTTTTCAGTCCGCGTCCCTGAAGAGCATAGCTTCCGAGAATGTTTTTTCACTGTTTTGTGAAGCAATAGTATTTACACTGGATTCTTTGGATCACACATCTTCTCTCACGGATTATACCTCAGGGGGGCATACCGGTCGGTTGTGGCTAACCTAGTAAAACCCCGATACCTGTGTATTTGTGAAGGGTTTCGGCTATTGCGACGACTCGTGCTGCCCATACAGGCAGAAACTCTTTGTTCGTCGCTTTTCTATAAGGCCAAGTAACAAGAAGTGACAGGACGCAGTTGATAAGATCAGCTAAGATGGTGGAATAGTGCCCTGCTTGATGTGAATCCGAAATCCGTTTGTGTGTTGCCCATCCGCTCCCCTAGCTGTGCGGCACCTCCAGTTTCCGCTTCCACGCGCATGCTTTTTTTGAGCTTGACTTCCTTCCTTTCGCTCCTGCTCTGTGTGTCGTCCTCCTGTATTAGGAAGGATGGCCTGCTGCGATTCTGCGGCGCCAAGAATGATATATTTTCCGTCTGTTTTCCAAGAGCGTCGCGCAGTTCCTGTTGCTCCGCACCTCGAGTACGTACAGAGCGTGTTCGGGTCCCTTATCCCCAACATGCCTGACACGCTTGTGCAGTAGTTTTGTTTGGCAGCGTGCGGCGTCGCCCGAAGGAAATGTGAAACTTTAAATTACGTGAACTACTGCGGGCCTTTAGTGCTATGTTTTTATTTCGCAGTCTTTGCTGCTCATAAACGTCTATGGCTAGTCTTGTGCCACCCACTTTGTCTTCGCCGCTGGACATTCCAGCTGTCCGTGAAGCGGGTGCGCCATGGTTTTTGGAGCGCCCCACATTTCTTTCTGAGTCAAAAGAGATACTTTGTGGCACTGGACAAGGAACGTGATCGTCCAGGTGCATCGAGTGGTGATATTTGGTTGGGTAGCGATAGTTGAGAGACTTTGCTGGGTGGGCTGGCGTCGGACACAGTGCGGAGTCATCGAGAAGCTGGCGAATGCAAACGAACTCGGGACTTGTTTCTTCTGTAGGCTGAACTCAAAGAGAATACCTCGCACGAGAAAAAACACAGGAAGGTTTCCTACAGACGAATGGCGTGGTTGTCAATCCTTCTCGGCTAGGCTGCAGCGCCTCTACCACAGCCGCCACCTGATGCTCGGAGAGGTCTAACGCATTCACATAGTCAACTTTTTTCTTAACTTCACACGGCACGAGCTGCAGCCTATTTTCGACGTTCACCTGGGTAGTTCGTTGCTCCCTCTGATGGCCACCCTTTCGTGTAGAAACTTCAGCGTGAACTGGCAGCCGTCCTACATTCTGGAGCGAAGCGGGCTTGAGGAGATGCCGTGTGGAGCCGTGTCGTGAGAGCGTGAGTTCGGCGCGGTTTGCATACAGAACTTGTTTTTCGCGCTCTCCCGTTCTTCATTGTCTGCCGTCCAATGTGTCTGTACCCCTGGAAGGCTCGTGCCTCGTTCGGTGCAGCAGCGGGTCTGGCATTCCTCAGACGCATGGATCGAAGAAACTGTTCGCCTTCACCATTGAAACCGAGATACGCACCGCGCTTCACGGGAGAGAGACGCTTGCTGCATAGCTCTCTCTCCCTCCCATTCTTCTCACTTCGCTCGTGGAGGCTCTGCTGGCGAGGTCCGTAAAACGCTGAGAGAGCGCGGTCCTCTACTTCGTCTCTTTTCTGCGCGTCTCCCTGCTCGTGCGTAGAAGGGGCAGCTGGGAGTTCTCGCGTGGCGCATTCCCGTTGCTGTCTTCCAAAATGCGCGTCCGCTTCAGCGTTACTGCATTCGTGCCGCCCAACGCTCAGCTGGGCGTGGTCGGCTCTGCGCCGTTCCTCGGCGAGTGGAAGCTGGAGCACTGCGTCCCGTTGATGCCGTACTCGGCGCCCCATCCGCAGGGCCTTGAGCCGAGCCTCTGGTTTCGCGACATCGATCTGGATCCCGCGTCTTGTCCGAACGACACGAACGACGTCCACAGCACGGCAGCTGTGTCTGCCTCCTGCAGCGCCGACCGCCGACGGTGCGATCTGAGCAGGCAAAGTCCGCACTGCTTCCCATCTGCACGCTCTGCGTCGCCTTACATGGTTGAGGTCTCCCGGGGAGACTGTCCTTTCGCCGTCGAGCTGATGTCGACGTCGCAGCACGTTCTCAGCGAATTCTCGAAGCACAACTCGCCGGTATACTCCGCGGGCGAACAGCGGTTCCGGCGCTCTCTCCCCTCCTCCGCTTCCTTCTCCTCGTGTACCTCGTCGGGTTCCGCAGTCGCCGCCACCAAGTGCGTATGGGACGCCGCAGCCTACAGAGTGGCCACTCGAGCCCCGGAGGTGCAAGCCGTGCTGGAGAGCCACCCGCTGCGGCACTGCGCGTTCGAGTACAAGTTCGTTCTTTGGTATCCGCCGAACGGCGAAATTGCGGTGCCGTACGTCCCCACAACTGCCGGCGAAGAAGTCCCGATAACCTACGCGGGAGACAGCGAGGTGCTGAACGAGGAAAGCGAGGGCGGGGCGCGCAGGCGCTCCTGGAGAAAGTGGCTTTTCCCGCCTTCCCCCTCGAGATGCCCCGCGCCGCCCGGACCCTCCGAGTCGATCGTCTGGGAAGGTTTCGGGCCTGACAGCAACCGGAAGTTCTGCTTTGACCCGTTCGACGTCGTCGTCGATGTGAACGAACTCGGGGATCTCGAGTGCCTGTACATCTGCCGCATTGCGCACTTCCGGGATCCAAGAGGTAACACGGAGAACAGGTCGTAGGGGGGGGGGCAGTAGAGAGGCGCGAAACGGTTGAGGGAGAGCAGGGCGTACCGGCAACCGGAAGACGCGCAGAAGTGAGCAGAAGAGGGACACAGAAAAGGGAAAGAAACTGAGAAAACCGGTGGGAGAGACACAGAAGAGAAGGAGCGAGTCGACATTTTGCAAGGGCGATTGAGACAGCAGGCGAGAGGAACCAAGGGAGAGAGACGAACCGGGGGTGAGGGAAGAATACAGCCTTCAAGGAGTTGAGGGAAGTACGCGGATGGCTGAGATCGAAACAGATTCGTAGGACAAAGATGAAGGACGTCAGAGAGACAGCAGAGGGAGGCAGAAAGGAGCGGATCTGTACAGGCCGCTGACGGTGTCTCTTGCAGGCTGAGAAGCCAATCAGGGAGGAAAGAGATAGGAAGCATGCGTTTTCTTTTCTGGGGTTTCTCTCTGTTTCTTCAGCGGGAGGAGTCGGTGAGTACGACCTGACGACTCGCTTCTACAACTCAGTGAAGAGCGAATGCCGCATGCACTATTCGACAATCTTCCCCAGATTCTTCGTCGGTTCTTGTCCTCGGCAGCTAAAGCACATACGCCACCTCAAAGAAGAGCTGAAGGTGACTTGCGTGGTCAACCTGCAAACGGAGCAAGATCTGTGGTACGGACAGGCCCACCCTGTGCTGTGTGTCGCCTTCGCGACTCTCCTTCGGTTCTCTGTTTCCTCCTCTTCCTCGGTGGTCTTCTTTCCCGTGTCCTTGATCCGCGCCGCTCTTCATGCACCTCTGCCCTGTCGCGTTCGCACTGTTTCTCTTTGTAAGCTCCGCATCTCCCCTCTCCTCGTCTCTCCTGCTCCAGCTCGAGACGTCGGTGTCGCCTCTTTCGTGATTTTCGTCGCTCGTTTCAGTGGTCACTCGGTGCCCCTTCCAGTCTCTCTTCTCTGTCTCTGGCGACCTTTCTTTCCGTCTAACGCCTTTTGCCTCTCACCTGTCTGTGGCGTTTTTTGCAGCAACAATTACCCAGATCCGATCGCTAGTTCTCGGTCAGCTGAAGCCGTAAGCCAGCTGTATGACGGCTCTGGTCTCCGATATGTGTGGCTGCCGACGGCGGACATGTGCGATTCTGCGAGGAAAATTGCAGTCGCCAATGCTGCCTTTCTCCTTCTCGGTCTTTTCCAGGTACGGCGACGTAACTCCGTCCGTGAAAATCAAGAGCTTTGGCTGTGTTCAGGCAATGTGGTGAGTTCACGCAGCTGACAGGTTCCGGTGCAGTCTTTCGAATTCGATGCGTGCTTGTCCAGTGGTCCTGACAACTGTCTGGTTCCAGTGGTTCTCCCCGTCTTGTTAGCTTCAGATGAGTACTTCTTTGTCTATAATCTACGTCGGTGGTCGTCTTGAAGTACTCGTGCATCATTTTGGGTTAGATCGCAGCGTACCAGCCCGAAGCGAAGTAAAAGTGGGGAACGAGGGCATCGTTCCAGTGCAGATGAAATGTCATTCACTCGCGACGTCCCAGGGAACGTGCCTGTCGCCGTTCCCTCGTTTCGAGCTCTCGTCTTCTTGTATCTCCTGTTGCCCTCAGAGTTGTGCGTACATACACAGTCTCGTCTCTGCTCTTTGTTGGGTCCAACCCCCTCGTCGTTGATGCAGAGAAGCCCTCGTCGTCTCCGGAGTCTGTGGTCTCTTTCATGTTTGCTCTCAAAAACATGCATTCACCGTTTTTCTTTTACTTGCCTTCTCTCCGCCCCTCTCTCATTCCTTTATTTTCTGTCTCTCTAATTTCTTCTCTCAGCTTCTTTCTCCTCCCTTCTGCAAGACGCGTTTGTCCACTGGCTGTGATGAGCTTGCCTTTTTGCGCTTTTCGCAGAGTGGTCACTCGGTGTACATGCACTGCAATGCGGGCGTCGGACGCAGCGTGGCCGCAGCGTGCGCCTTCCTCTGTTTCGCCGTCGGCCTGGATTTGCGGAAAGTAAATTTTCTGATTTGTGCGCGGCGGCCGGTCGCCTACTGGGACGAGAAGGCCATGAAATACGGCATCGGCGACTACCAAGCAAAGTTCGGGCACTGTCGGGTTGTCGGAGAGGAGGCGGAGGAGAGGCAGCATGCTTAGCGTGTGAACAGCAGCGGAAAAAGTCAAGAGGAAAGAGGGCGTGTCAGACGAGAGGGGGCGATACGGAACCCGTGAGAGAGAAAAGAAAATGGGGGAAAGAGCGAAGTTGAAAAGGCAAAGAATTAGACGGAAGTGACCTACAGAGGCCAAAAGCACATGGGGAGAAGGAAAGATCGAAGAAAATGGAGACAACAGAGACGAAGCATGAAGAAGGGAAGAGGGTCTGTCCAATGCGTCGAGCCCTCTGGATCAGAATCCGGATTTGCGATGCCACTTTATCCGCATTTCTTTCAGTCACGAATGGCCAGCTGTCTTTTCAGAGAGGATTCAATTTTCCTTTTTCAGTGGATTCCCGGGATAGGTTCGGAGTCTACTTCACAGCGGCTGTTTGCGCAGTGACCAGCTGGCCTCGAGAAGGCATCATGCCGTCGTCTTTTCACTCTCGCGATAGGTGCTTCTGTTCAAAGGTGGCGAAGCCCAATGTGTCAAAGATGTACACGCTGGAGAGTGGAAGCGCCGGCCGTCGTTGGGGGTGCGCTAGAGTTTCAGTGCGTGAATGTGTGTTTTTCTGTACCTTCTGATGTGAGCGTGGTACATGACTCCGAAAGCGGCACTGGCGCATCCTTACTTCCTTGCCTTCAATTTGCGTTTGAAGAGACAGGAGGTGGCGCGCATATTTATCTGTCGGCGCGCATGGAATATGAAGTATACGGATCGGATTCTTGGTGGCCTGGCACCTGCTTAGTAACTGGATGAACGCTTTGTACGTTCATCTTGTTCAATAATAAAAGAGTGATGAGCCAACGTGGAGGTATTTCCATGTCAAAGTTTACGTGTATCTTGCACAGATCTGTTTTTTAGGAGTCCTCTCAACCTCGCATGCGCGGGCGTCTCGATAGCGCCCTGCGAATCGAGTAGCGAATTCTGTATGCTCACGCGTTACGCACGTTTGGTACGACTGGCACTGCCGTCTCGCGAACGAAATGAAAGGGGCATCGGGGTGGGTACATTCGTCCGTTGTTTTCCGCCTCTATTTAACCTGTTTTCTCAAGAGATGCGTGTTCTGTTCGCTTTATAACGTTGTCGAGATGCGGTTGACACCGTCGTCTCAACTGTTCGCCGCTCGGCCTCCGAAGCAGGGGGCGCAGGAACCAGCAAGAAAATGAAAACCCCCGCGCTTTCTGGCGCACAAAGAGTGCGCTTGGAAACCGTACCAATTTTGTGCCTGGGTGTGTGTAAAGCGTAGTAACACACACACTCCAAAAAACCGTCGTGTCCCCACGAAACCTAGCGGAGCAGGTGGCTATTTCAGGGATGGTTTTTCCTCATCGTCACGTGTTGGTGGTTTCCCAACTCTGCATGTTCACCCAAACGCATAGAGCCCTCTGTCCTCCTCCAGGTTAGGAGACCACACAGTTCCTTTAAAAATACGAATGTACGAAAGAACTCAATAGAAAGAGCGGTACTCCTATTGCCAAGAACACATTGGAAGAATCTCCTGAGAGCTTCAAAGAGCCTTGACGTTGAAATCTGCAATACCTAGCCTGGTACATCCAATAAGGGGAGGCTTCTGCTGGCCATGAAGCTACCCGAGTGAGCTGAGCCAGCTCCCTAGTCGTTTTCGTGCAGAATTTGACGAGAACTTGAAAAGTGTAGCTCTCGCGCTGTCACTGGCACACTTCATTGTCGAGACCAGAGTTACCGCCCAGGAAAGGGACAATAAAACTAACTCTGCGCCGTTGCCTACAGAAGCCAAACACGTACCGAACAACACAAAATTGCGCACGGGTTGACCAAGAGAAGGTTAAACGCTGCGAAGGACACAAAAACTCACTTCGGGTGACTTCCTGATCTCAAAAGTTCGGTGCAACGCGTGTCTGCTGTATTAAAAATCCCCCTGCCGTCTCTCTCTACGTCAAAATTGCCAGGTGATCTCAACCATGTTTTTCCCAAAGGATCTTTAGTTGTGGTTCGTAGCACAAACACTTCTTGCTTCCCCAGAAAAAAGGCAAGTGTGTCCTCATTCGTCTTCACTGTTCTGTCTTCTGAAATTCAGGATTTTCCGCGCTTTGTCGCCGTCCCGATTCTGCTATGCCCAGCGCGGCTTGCCTATCCATCGACGGCCCCCATCTACGAAAAGCTGAAGGCATGCTTGGACGAAGCAGCTGGCACCCTTGCGAGGAATGCCCATGTGGGTTGCAGCAAGTTTTTGTTCACGTCTTGAATTCAAGGGAGGTAACCAATTGTTTCATAGTAAATCAACAGGTCTGATCGGTCACTAAAAAGAAACGCACTGGCACAAGCGACTCGCGTGGTCGGCTAAGACGAAACGACCCGCCGCAGTCCTGTCTTTCGGGGTGGATTTTTCTCGACGGCAAAAGGAGTTAAACTTTGGGGGTTTGCCCGCTGGTTGTCTCTCTTTGGATTCCTCGTTCGAGAAACCCGCTTTCTGTCGCAGTGGGTTGCGAGATCGTGTGTTTTTCGTGTGAAAAGGAGTAGGGATTTCGTTGACACGAGGGGGTATGCATCGACTGCCTCTGGATCGACATCGCCCGCTGTCTCGTCCTAATTCCGCACTTCACGCACCTGGCTTTTCGACTTTGGAAAGAAGAAATCCCGAGTAAATGTGCGTCTTTTATCAGAGACGCAAATACCCACATCTGCACATTCGCATCGCAGACGGGCTCTTTGCAAGCTCAGTTTCCTCCCTCTTGTTGATTGGAATCCTGTGCTCCGCACGACACGCTCAGCAGCTATCGGTTCCAGTCGTCGGTTTGCTTATTGGCTTTAAGCGGTCGTAACTGACTGGACAACAAGTGAAGACGATCTGCCTTATATCCAGATCGCAGAATCAAGGGTCGCGCTGGAGTTCGACCATGTACGCGCCGTGTCCCGGGAAGGTCACCAGTCGGTAAACCCCGCGGACAGAATTTTCCGTTGAACCAGATTCTGGAAAGGACAGGATCTCCAGAGGCGCATCGTCAGTACTCTTGAGAATTTGCCCGTAGAGCAAAGCAGCTGGAGCACGTTCGGTTTTGTGTTGTCCTCGTGGCTAAGCTTGACAACCCAAGGGGAAGGCCTGTCCTGGGCCTTTTTAAAAGCCTTGTTTTCCCGTGTTGTCCCGCGCTGATTCACTCAGTATTTTGTTTTCAACCATGGAGAAGCACTGCAGTGCTTGTTCTGCCGAGTGTGTGTATACTCCAACGTCTCCACGGGGAGACGGCGAGTCGCCGACCCGACATCGCAGTCGCCAGTCTTTTTTTCCGTTCACTCTTTGGTGCCGGCGACCCTGGTTTTTCCTCGAGTTGTGTCCTTCGCAAAATCACGCACAAGAGAGACGGGTGTCCCGCGGGAAAATGGGGAGTCGCAGAGTCCGCGCGTTTTCCTCGTGGGCATCCACAGCCGTAACCATTGCAGTTCTTGCCGCAGTTTCGCTTATTTCTTTTCTTCCGTCTCCGCATTCCGAGCCCGCTTGCTCTGAATCTTCACCTGCCTGCCCGCCGTATGTCGCACCGTCTAGTTTCGCGCCGTGGCTCTTTGCAGACGCAGTGTTAGATCTGCCGTCTGCTGGCCATGAAGACCGTCCGCTGTTCGGTCTCAGAGGGGACCCCCAAGAAGCGCCGAACACAGCTCTTCTGTTCGCTCCTCGTCGATTAGGCGCTACAGAAGACTCGGAGAAGCAGGCAAAAAGCGTTTCAGACCTCGCTAATCCTCTGGACGTCGTCGGCGTCCTCGCCATCGGGATCGCGAGCATCATTGCTGTCGCAGCGGGTGCAGGAGGTGAGTTATCTCTAGTTCGGAAACGGGAGAAACCCTACCTCGAGCATAAAATGAGGAAGAACGCACAAATAGAACTGGAGTAGTTTGCTCGGAATATCGATGAGGCAGCAGGCAAACGGATGCATCAGACGGACAAGGCAAACTTTGTGTTTTTCTGCTAGTCTTTTGTGGCCTTGTCTCCGGACTGCTTTCTCCCGCGTTTTCTCGTTCCGATTTCCATTCGTTTGCTCTGTGAATCCCTTTCTTCGAGCGCGCATCTTCTGGGCGTTGCTCTCATTGGTTTGTCGTCTCCATGTTTGTCGCCTGCCGTATTTTTGACGAATGTGTTCTCTCCGTTTCCGACGTTACACGCTTGTTGTCGCGCCTTGTTTCTCGAGATGCTTTTCTTCGACGGCGCATGCGTTTTTTCTCTCCACTCGTCTCCGCATGCATTCAGGCGGCGCTATCTACGTCCCTATCATGATTCTTGTAATGGGCTTCACTGTGTACGAAGCCACAGCGACGAGCCAGGCTCTCATGTTTGGCGGGTCCCTTGCGGGCACCTCTCTTAATCTCTTTCGCCGCCATCCGTATGCGGATCGGCCAGCCATTGACCTTGACCTGGTACGCAAGAGAAGACCAGGAAGCTGTCCGTTCCTCGTCACTTCATCAACAAGCCAAATACACCGCGACGAATACAGTTGCCTGTCACGCTGAAGTTTTTTTCCTTATAACCGCGATACGTGATAATGCAAATTCAAGCACATATGTGTTAGTCTGTGCACATATATTACGGGCGTATGTGTACGCTGGTTTCCCACCTCGAGGGACGAGTGTTGGGCTCGAGGCATGTTCCCGCGGCCTACGCATGTGGCAGCAGTGGTGACGGTCGATAAAAGTGGAGTAGGAAGTGATCGCATCGACTCTCTGCGTTTCATGTCCCCGTGAGACGCGTGTCTCTTACTACAGAGCATGCAAATGGATACCAATTCAGTTGGGTATAAGGGGTAGTAGCTAATCTACCATATACGATTTATGTTGCGTGTGAGATAGCTCTTCTTATGCTCATCTAGAAGCTCTGTGCGTGTGCGCGTGTACGTTCAGGTTTTGCTCATGGGCCCGATGCAAATTGCAGGGGCGACTTTTGGCTTGGTAATCAACAGGTGCTGGCCGGTGTATCTGATCATGGCGTTGTTGGTGGTTCTTCTTTTCGCGACGGCGTACAAGACTTTCCGGCAAATGATGCGGCTGAAGCACGAAGGTGCGGCGGCGCGGAAACAGCTAGAGCAGCGCAGCGGGAGTCTGTGCGAGGCTTTGGAGGAAGAGGAGCAGGAGGAAGAGCGAGCAAGGCGTAGCAGGGTCGCTGGTGATAACGTGAAGTCTGGCTCAGACCCACGAGGCCCCTGCCTAAGTGCCGATGCAGAGCCGGCGGCGACCGCCGATAATGAAACGCTGGAAGGGAGAGGCGTAGAAAAGCCGGGAGCAGCGAAACGTGACCTCGAGTTGGTGACTGTGACGCAGAGCGAAACCGAAAACAGCGACGGGGATGCTGAAAGACTCAAGGCGAAGCGAGAAATCAACTCACACGCCGCGAACGGTGCGGAAGACAAAGAGCAAGGCGAAACCGTGCAAGCTGCCGCTGACGCCAGTCCCCACCACGGCGCCTCTGAGGGATCCGAATACCGCATCACTACGCCTTGTCGTGAGACGTTGATAATTTGAAGAACCCGCTTTCCAAGCCACTCTGACTTCGTCCTTCTTCAGCATACACATACACTTTCATGCATGCTGGTCGCAGCTCGCAACGTCCTCTAAAGCTCTTTTGGTTACGTGGTATACTCGTACAAACGATACCGACCGCAGATACATGCATGAATAGCAAAATACATGTGTGTGTGGATGTACGCATTTGGGCTAACACTACGCGGTAGATGAGAGATCAAGCAGGTACGAGTGTGTACTTTTCTCATTGGAAGCTGCTGTGTGCGAAGACAAGACTGGGAATCGGTTGTCGCGAAGACGTCAACAGGCGTGTCTTCTTGAGCGCGGGAAGACGGCTCATTCTGCATACGTCTTTCTCTTTTTTCAGCGGACCCTAAATCAAGTGAAGAAGAGAAAGGATCAGGTTTTGCCGATTCCTCTCCAGGTGCCGTGCGACTCCCTTTCCCTCAATCGCTGCGCTATGCCCTTCGTGGCCACAGTCCTATCGTAAGTGGCTACGTGAACGTGTGAGACGACAACAGAAAGACAAAACAGGCAAGGGAGGAGACAGGTTGACAGCAGAAACGACCAATGCGGGGAAAAGCACAGGCGTTTGCCGAAGAGTGACAATGCGGTGGGGGAGACAGCGCACATTTGCCGTGACCCTGGGTCGAGTATACTGTTCATGTTTCCCTGTTCCCTGTTTTGCATCAGAAATGGTTCGCCATGTTCGTCGTCTACGCAATCAACTTGGCGTTCACCATCATCAAGGGTGGTCCTCGGACACGATGGGAGATTGTAAGGCAGCCGGCAAAACAGGGGCTTTCTAGACGTTTCACACGTCCCTCTCTGTAGAGAACGACTTGGATGTATGTGTCTCGTACTAGTTGGAGTCATACTAAGTATCCTATGTGCTGCAGTGTTTCTGTCAATTCGATTTGGTTTATAAAGTATCTGCATCGCGCATTTTGTGTACAGAGTTAACATCTACTTATGATGTAGTCACTACAGTACATGGTCTAGCTTTTCTGATGGACGGCATCTTCGAAGACGAGGAACTGGAAAGTGCGGCTCCACGTGACGGGCTCTTTTTTCCCCCTGTAGTGAAAAACGAGGAAAGACAAAGGTGAAGAAAGCCGAGAGGGAGCCTTGCAGGAGCAGGTGGAGGAAAATGCGGTGAAGGATAAGGGGGGAAGCTGAGGCTCAGTTCGGCGAGAGAACAACTCCATGAAACTGCAGGGTTGTGCCGAGGACATGGGAAGATGTTTTGAATGTCACCTTGTAACAGCGAGAGATAACTACTAGTCAGATAAGAGATTGCAAATGGCTTCGAGAAGCTCTTGCTTAGAAATCGAGTAATCCCATGGTACAATGTATAACAGGGAGTTTTTTCTCGTGTCTTTCCAGGTCTCGTACTGCGGATCTGCCTACTGGGGCGTGTACGTCCTTGGCGCGGCCTTCCTGATGAGTTGCTCGTACGCAGCGGCGATGTGGCTCTGGAGAAACAACGAAAAAGAACGGGGGAAAATTGAGGTCGAGGGGACAACCAGAGCACAACCCAAGAAGGGGGAGCTTGAGTACTCTTTTGCGCATGTCCACAGTCTCATGGGCATTTCGTTGGTCGCCGGCATGATGGGTAAGGCGGGCTGAACACCCTGGGGAAGACAACACGGTCGAGTGCGCAATGGCCTGGGGTTTAACCTGGCACTCATGCAAAGGCGTTTATCGACGTTTAAGTGACGCAGGCGTGCAAGTGTTCGCGGATCTAATCGTGTTGTGTTTTTGGCCTAACCGCTAGGAGCACTTTCGTCTTAGGAGAGAAAGCTGTCTCTTTGTGGCAGGTGCAGTGGTCAGCAGGAACTGAGCGGAAACGAAAAGAATCGACGGAAAGCGAGGGCAGCTGCATGTTGGCCTTCAGGGCGTTCTTTCTTTCCTTCAATGGGGAAAACATGTACATGTGGTCACAACTTCGTGCTTGCTTGTCCACGGGCAATTAATTGTGGAAAGCCTGTAGGGTAACATGCCAATCATGCACGCAAACGGATGATACACCCAGCATTTCGCATGCATGCATAGATCGACGCGTGGAGGTGCACATATTGGTCGGCGTGTCATCGTTATTTGAGTCGCGGTTGAGGGATGTGAAGCGTGTCGTGATTTCTTGTCGTTTCTCCCTGGATCGTTTTCATCGCCAGTGTGTGTTGTTTGTCTTTTCAGCTGGCATCATCGGGATTGGAGGGGGCCTGATTTTGGGTCCGTTCCTTCTTGTCAAGGGTGTGCCGCCGGCTGTCACGACATCGGTCAATACAACTATGATTCTCTTCACCAGCTCTTCCGCTGCCGCCATCAGCGTTGCCTCAGGAAATGCACCGTGGGACTACTGTCTTCTTCTCTTCGGTGTCTGCTTCCTGACCACCCTCATTGGCAAGGCTTTGGTCGACAAATTCGTAAGTGTCCCTGAACGCGTTTGCTTGCATACGCATGTCGAAGATCGTATAGATCTCGAGGCACAGCCAACATTGTAGCGGGATGCAAAGATTGATCTGGAGAGCGAATGCAGGCGTAGAGACACTGGGTTTCCTACGCCCATGGAAACTGGACAGAAAATGGAAAGCCCAGATGGTTGCGGTTTTTCTTTCCATCGTTTTGAGGTTCGGTCTTTGCAAAAGTCACAGGCAGGGCCGTTTCCACCAACCCTGGTGGAGAGATACTTCTCACGATGTGTACGAATGTGCATGTTAATCCATTTATATATCTCGGGTAGCTACTGGGCACAAATTATGGGATACCATGGCGAGTGGAGGCGGATGGAACAGCTGTATTAGTTCGCTGCATGTGTGGCGGTCTCTGTGAGCTCCTCCTTTGATTTCTTTCGCGGTCTGACGCCGAAAGAGACAGTGTGCTGTCACTGCAGTGTGATTCTCCCCTCTTGTCTGGACGGAACTGGCTGGCGAAAGCAACGCGCCAAGCAGAGCGGAGGGAGACAAAGGGGAATAGACAACGAGATAAAGGGGAAGAGAACACAAGAAAGCGGAGATTGTGGGGCTTTTTGATGTTCGTCCAACAGGTGAAGCGGTATCACGCAGACTATATCCTCGTTCTGCTCCTTCTCGTCATCATGCTTGGCTCTGTGGTCTGCACAGTCGGTAAGTCATCTCTTTCTTCTTCCCTTTCCCAAATGGAGAACCTTCTTCGGCTGCGGGTGGAAAGTGTTATATTCCAGTGCCTGCAGGACACGTAAATTCGGGTACACCGTTGTGATCTATAGATGCGGGTCAGACGCCTGCTGGTAGACGCCGTCCTCAAACTGTATTTGTGTACACGAATATCAACAGCACTTTTATGTATATATATATATATATGCATTATTATGGACATATCCTTGGTGTGGCTTAAGAATACGGTAAACGATTTGAGCAGTGAGAGAACATCTGGCAGGCCCTTGGCATATGTGTATATAGGTATGCATACAAGATTGTGTAGGGATAGGTGACGTGTCTATGTCAGAAGGGAGAGGAACTGGAATGAAGAAATGCAGTGCTTTCTTATACGTTCCTTGTTTTATTCATTTGTCTAGGCTGTGGGAGCGTGGGGACGTAACGTGGTGTTTTGTGCGTGTATTTGTGATTCGGTGGACTGTTTTCCTGTTTTTTTTGTTATGGCAGTCTCGGGAATTTTAACGATCAAGAAGGGCGACCCGAGGGATATGAGCTTTAAGTCTCCTTGTTACTGAAGGAGCCAGCGATCGACATCCAAGCCGTTGCTGAAACGCGGTTTGGGGACCAACAACGGCACATTCTTGCTGTGTCTCGGGGGCTTCCCCGTTTCCAGGTTCACACCGATATGCACATGAATGCGTAGATGGCTGGGTTCTCTTCGGTGGACGACCATCTGTAAATGCATGTGTACTGTTTTGTGCATGTACTTGCACGGGTTAACATTCGTCTGCCGCATCAATCTAAAGATTCAGATGTGCGTGCCTGTGTAGAGTCGGTGCATGTGTAAGTTTTGTAAATTTAATATACACAAGTATGCATCGATTCGGGGCGTGGTGCTGTCCATAATTTTTGGCGAACAAACCCAGTGCGTCTTTCTTTTTTCGATTCTTCGGCTTTCTCTCCGACCTCTTAGTGCGTTGGCTGCCTTAGTGGGGCGGTTGGCGCCTTGAGAGGGTTGTCTTCTCACCCAGGAACGGTCGCTATTGCGAATATGACAGAAACGAGTGTTCTTGTCAGCCCCATTTTGATTTAAACGAATTATCGTCGCATTCTACGTGACATGTGGCAATATATAATGTTATGCGTTCGTTTCTGCTATTGCGGTGTGCGGATGTCGTTACGTTGTCGTTTCGTGTGTCTCTGAGGTGCGACCCCTCGTTTTGTCGTTGCTTAGGGATGATCAAAGGCCACTGAAGCGGTCAGCTTTTTTTTGTGGATGCGCAGACGATTTTTTGGGGGCTACGCTGGCTGCTGTTATGTCATTCGTGTCAGTGATTCCTGTTTCCTATTTTTGTGAATCTCTACGGATGACAACAACACGAGGAACAGACACTGATGTTTGCAGTTCAGTTCATGCGTAAAATTTTATGTTTCGCTGCGGCGGTTGCTGTTGTTTCTGACGCGTAAATGGGATTTTCCAGTGATTGCCAATAAAGAAAACAGTCGGAGCGTATTGTGGGAAATGCGCTGCATATGGAGCGAGGAGCAATGCCAAAGCTTCGGGCAGTCTCAATCGTGCGTCAGCTGTTTTCGCCAAAAGATCGAAAAGCAAAATGATGCTCAGGGAGACATGATGCTCACGGGGAACGAAACGACGTGGTTTCGGTCCTCGGTCGGCTTGCCTGGTGTGTGCACCAAGACTTTATTGTTTGTGTAGTTACGCGTCGGCCAAGCAGTGCAGCCGTCATTGCATCTGCATGATGAAGTGTTGTGCAGGCAAGTTTAGGGAGTCGCGAAGGATATCGCTTTGAACGGAGAGGAGGATTGTGTATAGTCCGTATGGTGATATTTGTCGCTCTCAGCTTTCGAGATATGCCGCGCTAGCCGATTTTTCCTCGTCAGCGAAGCACACACACACACAGTCAGGAACGGGTGACCACCATGGCAAACAGGTGGTCCTTGAACTACCTTCAGATAAACATCATTTCACATGGCGGCAGAGTAGTTTGGATTCGGGACGTCCTGCGATTGATTTATTCACTGAGGACGTTCCTCGTGGATGATGTTGGAGGCACAAAAACAGCTGTCCAGTGTGTCTGCGCGATACCACTCTGTTGTTTCTTTGTTCCCCTTTTACTGGTCTCCTTCTTTTGTGTCGCGGTGTGTATGTTGTCTTATCGTTTTTACACTGCATGGGATGGAGAACGTTTCCTCCATTGCCAATACGATAATAGAACAACTCAAAAGGCTGCGCTACATGCCAATTGCATATGTGAGGAATCAGTCCTTAATTCAGATGATAGTGCCAGCTAAAACAACGAAGGTGCGAGGAATCGCTGATGGCGGCGACTTTTCTAACAGACGCCGTTTCCTCTGGATGGAGAGACGAAATTTTGTCTCTCGTCACAGCTCGTTCCATCACTAGAGTGAGGTTGGTGCGTCGGACGAAGACAAACGACTGCGAACACACTCTAAACGAGACACCGGCTAACTCATGGAAGCGCTTGCAGTGTTCGGTATAACTCTTGCAACACTTTGGAGCTGCCAGTTCGTTTTATGTAAACACGCATAATAACGAATAGAAAGTGGCATCACCATCGAGTGTCCAAAAATGATCACGCCTCTAGGTCATTCTCGACTCGTCAGTTAAGGTAGACGCGGGCCGCTGAACAAATGGCTAAGGAATCATCAGCACACCGTTCGTCCACAAGCGTAGCCAAACTTCCTGGTGTTAAACAGCTTGCGAGACGAAGCACTGACGTGAAGGAAATCAAACTGTCAGAAGTGGGATTCGAACCCACGCCCTCGCGGACTACGACCTGAACGTAGCGTCTTAGACCACTCGACCATCCTGACGAAGGCCGAGAACTAAAAGATTTCCGTCGGTGTATCGCGCACGTAATGCTTTAGTACACTGTGAGCTTAAGACTGCATTTCAATCCTGAAACTATTCCAAGGACTAATCGGGCCGCCCTGAGAGTCAGTAAGTCATAATGGGTACTGGTTACTCATAGTGACGTGGCAAACTGGCCTTGCTGCTTCGCCGTGCAGATGGTCGCAAGACCCCCTTCCTTGCACTTTCTCCACTTTTTCTACTGTATCTTAAATCGCTTCCATATCCCTGCAGACACCATTATACTCATGTGGCAATACTGGTATCACTGAACCAGTCAATGTTTCTAACGAATGAGCGCGATCAACAGAATTCGTACACACATTTTGTGCGCGAAACCGTACCACGTGTCCCGTGTGTTGGCGTCTCAAACGTCTAAAATATCACACCAAATGAAAAGAGGGAAGCAACGGAAAAGGAACAATGTATGCGTGCTCGAAGACCATACTTGAGCAAAGCTTGCTTTCACACCTTTTTCATTAACTGCGGGCGATGCCGCGGCAGTGCGGAGTGGATGGAATGCGCGCTGTCTCCCCAATTCGTCTTACTAATGCACTTGTTGGTTTCTAACTTCGTCGTCGGCCAATATCATTTTTTGTCATCTGCCAACATGGCCGTTTTGCACAAAAAGTGATTGAACCTATTGAACTGACTCCCTCCGTTTCCGCATTCTTTGAAAAGAAATGAAGGTGTCACCTGCAACCGTCTCATTTCTGGTGTTCCGTAATTTAAGAAAGCCTTAGAAGACAGCCTGTTGGCGGCGGGCCAAAAACGGTTACCATCTGCACCCCTGGCGCGGTGGCTTACATGACTTCTTCCACAGCCTGAGGCACTGCCGCAACTGAGGTGCAAAAATGAATGAAGCACCATCTCTTTTTTTCACGTACAAATACAGAAGTTTTGCTGAATGGGCTTCCTTGCCCATCTCATCGGCAAGTTGTTTGCTTGAAAAAATGAGGAGCTAACTGCATGAACGCGAGATCAGCGGAAATGAGTCCACGTCGTGTAGAAGTACTGTTCCATACACCCTTGTGAGAGCACAAAGAGGTTCGACGCAGCGTACAGAAGACAAAAACAGAAACTGTAACTGACAGAGAAGCAGGCTCAAACTCAACCCCCACCTTCCTCCCGCCCGCCCCCCCTTTTCCCCTTGCCCGGTTTCAAGTGCTCCCCGGATATACGTAGCCAGCAGGCCACTTCGCTTCACTCATCTGCATAGGACGCAATACATACAGTATATGTATGCATGGCTAAACGTAGATGCAGCACTGTAGACTGGTAAAGGCCGACAGGGATCCACCTATCTACACTATCAGCTCCTGCGCAGTGCATGCATCGAGAACAGTGTCCAGAATACGTGCTTCATCCAACGAGTATCACCGGTAGCAAACTGTTTACAGGACGCAACCAACTGATGAGCATACGCCCGGCGCGGGCAACCTCGTAAGGCCGTCATGAGGAAGGCCCTGTCAAACGCGAGGGGCAACGCAGGTTAAATGAGTACCTGCCTTCAAAGCACATCGTGACCGAGAAGCAGATTCGGATGACCGCGCGTATGACCTGCCACGACTTCCGTCTGGAAGTTGACAAAAAAATCTTCTCGTCATTTACGGCAAATGTGACCTATAGTCTACTCTTCGTCATCATCTTCGTCCGTGTCAGTCTCGTACTCGCTGCTGCTCGACGAGAGAGGGCGATTTGCTGAAGCATCCACACGTACGGTCTGCAAAAGTCGCACCCACAACAGAAAACCAGTGCTCATAAGGAAAATGTCTTGTTGCACGGGAAGAAAAAATAAAAACAAGCTTACATGCGCCATGTCCGTGAGTCTAAATTAAGGACGAACTCCGAGCTTCCGATTGATCCGCTGCAACTGCCGACATATCAAGGGAAGCTATCGCTTCAGCAATAGATGAAAGACGAAAAAGCACAACAGGCGTCGGCCGATTACGGGAGACAAGTGTGTGGCTTCTGCTACTTAGAACAACATACAGTTATCCCTCGCTGCCAGATCAAAACGCACCTTGGGCTGATTCTCGAAGACAGTCGTCACAGCAGACTCTGTCTTGCGATCTCTCCACGACGTTGATGCGCGCGTTAAAGTCGGCTGGCTCTCGAACACCGTAGGACCCGTACCAACAGTTTCTGCTCACACAGAAAAACCAACCGGAAACACATCTCTTTACCTCACTTAAATGGCACCCGCCTGAGTTTATCAAGAGTGCCCGTTCCCCTTCTAGAGAAGCACGTATCCAGCATCGCATGACGAATTCGTCTAGCAGCGTCTACACGTTTTCTAAGTCATCTGTCCGTGGAACGAAAGAACGTTACCATTCCCAATCCCCACGTTTGCTTCTCTGTTCGACACTACGATCTGATGAGCGCCGATGGCGGTGTCGTTGCCAAGAAAAACTGGCAGGTGGCCAACAGCGCGGCCCATCAGATTCCAGAAAGTACTATTTACTATTGTTCAACAAAGGTGCCTCCTCGAATAACATACTGCGCGGGCAAAATAGCATATATGCAAGACCAGTGCTCGAACTGATATTGGCTCTAGTCCGCTATCATTTTTACCTGGGCTCGTATCGTATTTAAAACTAGCTCTAGACTGAAGTGGTTGGCTCTCGAACACCGTCTTCACGCTCGCCGAGCTGTTAGTTTTCCTCAGCTCCACTGAAAATCGCAAACGACGCAAAGAGACCGAAGACAATACTGGTGAGACTCAGCTATCAAAAGAGCGACTTCTTCCAGCTATCTACAACCGTCGAAGTCTCGGTGTGAAAACGACTATGTCATTGTATTGGCATCGTCTCCTGCAGTCTACCAGCTCCAGTCGACAGATGTCACAGTCACATTCCTCACACACAAGGCTGACCTATCTGCCAGACCCCATGCGAGACGCCACTTTCAAATGCACCTGATCCCGCGCAAGTTTTGTTCAGGTGAGAAGGTTGAGGTATTTTCATTCGACGAACGCAATCACTACAGGTATTTCCATGTATGCTGAAGACCTAACACCAATCGCCCCTTCAGACACTGTGAGGTTGATTTCTCAGCAGCGTCCGTGTACACCGCTGGACCGCTGTGGCGTTATGCTGACTCTCTTCAGCGCCGGATCCACTCATTCTAGCTCTGCACAACTTACTGCCGTATCTAACACTTGCTGCGGACTCCTTGGGTTCGCTCTCGTACACAGTCCGGTTGTCCTTCCGGTCTGCAAGCTTCTCGCCAGCCCGGAAATCTGCAGTACTTGTCAGTGACTTCTGCGACTCAAAGACAGTTCGGCCGTCCTTCCGGTCTGCAAGCTTCTCGCCAGCCCGGAAATCTGCAGTACTTGTCAGTGACTTCTGCGACTCAAAGACCGTTCGGCCGTCCTTCCGGTCTGCAAGCTTCTCGCCAGCCCGGAAATCTGCAGTACTTGTCAGTGACTTCTGCGACTCAAAGACAGTTCGGCCGTCCTTCCGGTCTGCAAGCTTCTCGCCAGCCCGGAAATCTGCAGTACTTGTCAGTGACTTCTGCGACTCAAAGACAGTTCGGCCGTCCTTCCGGTCTGCAAGCTTCTCGCCAGCCCGGAAATCTGCAGTACTTGTCAGTGACTTCTGCGACTCAAAGACCGTTCGGCCGTCCTTCCGGTCTGCAAGCTTCTCGCCAGCCCGAGCATGCGCCGTACTTTTCTCTGCCCTCTGAGACTCGAAAACCGTCTGGAGATGCTGTTTTTCTGGCGCCTTTTCACATGCGCGGAAATGGGCTACACTCTGGCTTACAGGCTCTGACACGAACACAGTCTGCGAATCTTTTCGTGCAAGAGGCGGTGCCCGACAGCCAGTATGAGCCTTCGACGGCTCTGGTATGCTTTCAAAAACCGTCTTCTTCTCCTTCTTCTTCCTCCTCAGTTTCTTCTCTCCAGTCGCTGCCGTGGTCTTCTCGCCTGAAGATGTGGCACGAGACTTGTCTGTCGCCTCGGTAGCGGCTCTGATGTCTGTATCTTGGTCTGCTTCCGCAGTCTCTCCAGATTCGGTTATCTCCACTTCACCCCTTAAATCCAAGCTTGGTGAGTGGGGATTCGTGGTACGTTGGGAATCAGCTGGAGCTTCTTGTGTCTCTGCATCTTTCAAAGGCGAAACTTTCCGACGCTGTTGCTCTTGAGAACTCCCCCGCTCTTCGTCACCGGCTTCCCTACTCTTCGTGTCCAGCGAATCTGATGCAACCTGTGAGCCCACTGGCTTCTGGCAAGTTTCACGACTTATGTCAACCTTGGTCCCTGAAGGCTCCCCTACCTCTGGCGTAACTACAGTGGCGCCAGCAGAACTTTCCTCTCTCTTGTCGGCGCCGAGGTCCTTGCGTTTCTCCGGAACATGTGCATTGGACTGGGTGTCGGATGGAGCTACAGTTGTTCCAGCATCTGTGGCCGACTCGGTTTCCTTATCCCTGTGTGTTTCCTTTCTCCTCTCTGTCGACGAACACGCCTCGTCTCTCCCGGCACCAATTTTTCCCCCTTTCACACCTTTAGCTTCCGCCTCCGCTGCAGGGGCATCTGCACCGCCCTCGTGTTCACTACCTTTCCCTTCTTGCGGAGAGGTTGTCTCACTGTTATCCTCTATTTCGAGCTCCTCAGACTTATCCCACGCTGCCGCTGGAGCAGAATCCGACGGGCCAGCGTCATCTTCCCTAAGAACCTTTTGGATGCTCTCCTCACTCACGACAGCCGCCATCCTTGCTCCAGGCAAGGCCTCTCCTTCAGTGGAAACTTCGCTCGTTGATCGTGGCTGGGTTTCTGTGGCCAAAACCGTCGCAGCCATCGCGCCGGGTAAGAACCGGCTGATTTGAGTGTGTGCTCTGAACAGCAGCACCTGGTAACGCCACTGTTCCTTCACCGCGAAGACTATGCTTTGCGTCAATTTCTTTCCACTCGTGCTCGAGACCTCTTCAAGTGTTCCCTTAGGTAACGCGACGAAAACCAGTATGTCTTTGATATGCTCGAGGTGGTCTACGGAAGATGTGGCTAGCGAAAAAGAAGGGACGCTTTAGCCTCAATTCGAACGATCTCATCGAAATAAAATGCGGGAAACTTCTCCCAAACCCAATTTTTCATGAATTGAAGTGACTGTCACTTTATCCCTTCCCGAAGAATTTCTCCACGTCACTGAGCAGGGGCCTGGTGCTCAGCGCTGACGCGGAAGTCCCTGTTCCCTACACTAGAAACAAGCACGAAGTGGCCTCCGAGAACGAAGCAACGAATAAAGCTAGTCTCGTGGAAGAACAGAAATGGTAGAAGATGCCAAAACCGGCAAGCGGGCAAAAATTTTGCCTTCGTTCCACCCGGTCACTCCGAACGGGACGGGGTTTTGCGATGGCCTCTAGGAGCTAGCGGCTCTGCTACTCAGGAAACTGGGAAAAGGAGCGCTTTCTAACAGTTCCAGTTCACAGACGTCCGTTCTGTTATAAATAGTTCAACAGAGACTGGCCTGTTGCGGAGACTGGATTAGTTCACACAGCATCTCAAACGGACAAAAAAGAGAAAAAGCAACCGGCCGCCGGTCGGCCAGTACAACTCTGTGAAAGAAAACAGGCAAGGACAGAAGTAAAGCGGTGGCAATGAAAATGAGACACAAAAGGAAAAGATGAATTAACACATGCAACTGCGTCTTTTGCTACTTTTCGTTTTTTTCACCCGCCGGACGAACGCGCGAAGTTGTGGCGTTCACTCAGTGTACAGACAGCTTCCGTAGGCGAAAGAGCATACTCGCCTCTTCCTTCCCTCGGTCTAGCACGACTGTTCTCGTCGTCCTACGATGAAAAAATCAACAGGAGCACCCTATGTGTTCCTAATTGAGTAAACATTGCACAGAGCACGAAGATATGCAGATGGAGTTACACCATTGGAGTGTTTCATCCGCTGACTTAGGATCACGCGGGTCGATTGCGTAAGTGAGGTCAGTGCCTTGATTAACCCTGCTGAGATCTCACGTCGAGTTCTCTATTTTGTCGCACGCTACACTGGAGCTACGATGCGGCGGACAACCGCCAAGGCCCTCTCGCTCAAAAGACGGTCAGGCGTCATCCTGATTTCGTCATCTCGAACTGGGGCGCGGGTGTCAACGTCTTCGGGCTTGTTGCAAACTAACCACCCAAACCTTTATTTGGGTCGCCTTATAAACGAGGATGCACGCACTAGCTATCACGCGGCGGGCGGCGGGCACAGGGGAGGTGGTGTCATGAGCGGTTCTGTAAAAACGTCTTCGAGCTGCGCACAAAGCTGCACAGCAGTCCCGTCCGTGTCCGTCGAATGACGGGCAGATCGCGCGGGCTGAGGTCTTTAGAGAACGCCAGCGGACGGCGACCATATATGCTGCCGTGTATTTCGTTGCACGGTGTTTTTCCAGTGTGTCTCAACGTGAAAGAACGTCGTGTTGGATCTATTGGGAACTTACTGTTGTGTTCGCTTAAACAGCTTTGTCGTTAGGTCCCGTCCCCGTTTGAAGTCCACGGGTGCAACGCGAGACCCCCTTCGTCCACTCCGAGGTCACATCACCTGAGAGTCAACTAGAGGTCTGGTGAAACAGCCGTCGTTACGTTTCGTTGGACATATCGTAGGGCGAAAATTTTTGTAGAGTGTAGAAGGGATTTTTTAGTACAAGATGGGGCTTTGCGGAAAGCGTTTTGGCTATGAGAGCCCTGCGGTTGGCACGTGGTGCACGGCGTTGAGCTTGCAGCTCGTCACCGGTATCATCATGCTCCTGATAGGCCACCAGAAGGACATCCACGATATCTTGGAGGCGTCTTCTCTGACAACGAACGCATACAGTGTCTTCGAGTATATGGGTCTCATTCATATGGCTCTTGCTGTTCTTATCGCTGCAGTTGTTGCTTTGGGTCTGTTTGTTTCTCCGTGTTTCATGTGTCCCCTGTGCATTATCAATATCGTCGAGAGCCTCTACTGCGTCGTCAGTGCTGCGACTGCCGGAGCGTATCTGCAGCCTTACATTTCCTATGTGAAACATGAGGAGCTTTCATTTGAAGGAGAGAACTCGTGGTCGCAAGCCGACACCTACTTCGCTAGGGCCAACAGCGGGTACATTCTAGCAGTCGCAGTCTTATCTCTTGCGACACTGGCTTCGTTCAGCCGCGCTCATGGCATGGGCAACGACACACCAATTCCGGAGGCGCAGATGTAAGTGGTGTTCTTAGTACCGAGTGTACATTGTCACATGCCTTCTGCACTCATCACTACGTGAACGCGTCGGGATCTCCGAAGTACCCACATAGAATTCGTAGGTTGACGGTCAGTCAGCAGGACAAACACTGTAATGTGCGGTTATCTTCACCTTGTCTACGTAGCGTGGTGATTTGGGGGGTTCGTAAACTGCTTCACTCGTTTGTGGTGTTTTTCGTGTGCGGGAAAGACTTGTATTGTTGCTGTGGACGTCCAAGCTGCACGGTCTTCAACAGTTCGCCAATATCGATGTCCGGAGAGCAGTGCTCATGTATCATGAGTAATTGATGGCCCCCTGTTAATTATTGTCCTTGCATATTTTTCAGGTACGTCCCTTGCGTCACGTTGGTCATCATTTCAGGAGCAATCCTCATTATTGGTGGAGGTGGTCAAGGATACACTGTTTCCTTAGGCGCGATTTGGTTTATTCTTGCATTCGCGGTGGCAATAATCCTGAATATCACCCATTGCTGTCTCTCTCCTAAGATATGCAACATTTTAGTAGCAGCGGCATTTGGCTGCGTGTTAGTTGTAGCTCTTGTGAGCTGTAGCGTAGTCACATCTACTTACCACAACATCGTTAAAGAAGTTGGGATGGTCGGCGTGCCGCAGTATTTTACGAAACCCACAGAGGATAATATGGAAGATTACAAGATCTTCACCATCATGGGAGGCGGCAGATGGCTTGTTGTCGAGTCATGCACATCACTGGCATGCGCGGTTCTGGCATTCTTCTCCATGGCATACTCGCTTCGGTCGGTGATCACCTGCTGCGGCAAAGGCGAGTAGCTCAATCGTTTTCCGAGCTGTGTGGTAATTCTTCTTTGATATGCCTTGTACGCTTCAACACGGGACCTTAAAAAAACAGGTGATGCCAGTGGGGAGTTTTCCTCGTATTGCGCCCGACACTTATCAAAGTGTGGTGGTTTTTTTGCCACTCCGAGAGAACTGACAGTGCATCTCGGGAGGCATCTGCAAGGCTTTTCATCATCTTAATCGTGGTCGTCGTGGTATATATTTTATGAACAGCGCAGAAGGCGTGCATCGCAAACCGCGTCCCGTTTACGAGCGGAGGGCAAACTTCTGTCCGAAACTGTAAATGCATATTGTGTCCATGTCATTACGGTATGTCCCCGTATTTGCGATGCCCTTGTGGGCTCGCTTCTGTCGCTGGATGCAGCAGCGTACAAGCAGTAGCAGGCTTCGACACTATGCAGTACTCAGCGATGCGTTGCACTGTTTAAGCGGGGCTTCCCGAAGCGGTACCAGGTGGCAAAATACCAGAGATAGGAATACATTCTTCCAAGCAAGCATGAGCGTGCATACAGGGCACTGGAGTGTCTCCTGAAAGGCGCGGCAGAGTTTCCAATACGGTTCAGTAGATGTATCCGGTCACTGAGGGCGTTTCGTCACCTCGGATCACCAGCCGAGATCATTATTTGAGATATGCAGGTGCCATCTCTGGAACGTATGACAGCGGCGGTGTGGCGCTAAAAGCGAGACGTCGTCTAACTCTACTCCGGAGTGCATGTTGCGTCACGATCTGTACCAAAAGAAACGTGTAGGGGACGTCATAGGATGCAGACTAGCCGTGCAGCCCGTTGATGTACAACCCCGGTTGTTCGAAGCAAGGACAAGCGCGTCTTTTGCCCCCACGAATTCTTTAATCATGTAGGAGCAATCTTTGACAGACCGCGATGCAGTCCACCAAGAGCCAGTCCAGCTGAGTTACGCACACGTCGCGACGAGCCAGTCCGGTTGCACAAAACAGTGCAGCTGTCGAAGGGTCATCTTCGAAAGAGCCTTTCGCGGCAACACGTTGATGCCCCATAACCTTTCTTCGCTAACGACCACGCCAAGTCTGAAATGACGCTGGTGTGTTGACACTCTACTCCGAGGGTTTGTGCTGTTCTGCAAGGGAATGCGTGCTTATCGCAATACGACGATGCTTCAGCGCTCTACATACAATCCACGTACCTAGGGTTCTCAGTTGCCACTGAGTCCGACTGTCCCTTCAAGTGTCGCCATCACTTCCGATTGGAATCGTGTAAAGTCAGTTTTCAGAAACATCCAGCTGCAGCGAATAAGACCTGTGATGGAGATACCTCCTTCCTATTCAGCACACTTTGGCAAATTACAAGGTTCCGTGAGTGCGCTCCGCAATACAGACAAGCATCGTACACGGTGCAGTTCAACCACACAGACCACCGGTACTGCATCAGCCGCCACATCCGCGGACAAGAGACATCTCACCAAAGAAATCAACTTACATCACAGATGTAAATAAGTCAATAACTTAGCTAAGAGTCTTGATGTGGTTTTGGAGGAAAGTCAGAGCCTCACTCTCCTCGCCAAAATCGGTGACGCACACGCAGGACGCGCCAACGACCTTGCGAGCTGTACCGTCTTTGTCGACCTTGCACAGTCCTGCCCATTCGCCCAGTTCCTTGCTGTCCGTCACGTCAAGGAGAGGGATTCCATGTTCCTTGCACAAGCCCTGGACCAGCTTCTTGTAAGCCGGCTCCGAGCAGCTTTCAGACAAAAAGCAAACTTGAGCCTTCTTGGCGTCGAGGGCCTTCGCCACCTCGTGCAGGCCACGGACGAGACCATCGTGGATCAGTGCGTTCTTCAGCACCTGAAGGAAACAACTCAGTCACGGACGAGACCATCGTGGATCAGTGCGTCCTTCAGCACCTGAAAGAAACACTGCAATCACGATCTACCTATGTGCAGTTCTATACCGTGACACAAGAATTGAAATGAACATGACTGTAAAATAACTGCCCGCAGTGCGTTCCAAAATGCGCCATCTTCCCCGGGAAACAACACATTCATCCAGCCCGGTCAGCACTTCCGAGCGATACATGCACGGCATTTATCAAAAGGAAAAACTTTCGAAACTTGTTCGACTAGTGCGTATGCCTCCTCAGAAAACAACATTTGTCTACAGGCATTTGCGCCCAATCCTGCTCGAGTGCTATTGGGCCTCGAACTGTTTCGCAGGCACTATACACAACAGCCGTCGCATCCCCCAAATGGGCTGATACCAGGAACAATTGAATATACTGTCACTTCGGGTATTCCCTTGAGCCACATAGCAGACCCTTACTACCCTGGTCGTCGTGAGTCCTGCGCCACCCTCTCCATGAAGTCACTTTGCCCGCACCGGATCTCAGTAAAACACCACAGGAAGAAGGACAGTAACGGTTTCAGAACGCCTTCGGAAAAAGCACTAGTGCCTTTTCGCTCGTAGCCATCTACCGTGAAAATTCTCGCGGACACGCCCCACACTCGACACTGAGCTCCGCTTAACGCTAAAATAGCACGGATATGGACCAAGTGTCCGAACTCTTGGAACAAAAAAACTGATACTGCAGAGAAGAGTGATTCATGATTGAGGAATTGAGCTCACCTTCCGGATGGCAGTCATCAAGTCCTTGACTTCTTCTTCCTCCTCCACAGGGGCCACAACTTCGTCGGCAACGCTCTCAACGTCAGACATTGTGGTGACGGATGAAAAAACAAGCTGCAGTCAAAAAAAGAGCGAAACACGGTCGACTCTTCACCAAAGAGCTTCCTCCTCGCGCCTCGCAAGAGAAAATCAAATTTATGACGAAAGCGTATAACCTCGACCGCATGCAGTGCGGGACATTCCTCTCCGACGTATTGGCAGCTGGGTCCACGAGGCAAAGGGGGACCGAAAGGGGGGAAGTCGGTGAATATACGAAAAGGTACAGTCGACTCATGCGTTGAAAAATGCATGTTTTTGTGTGCCCCACCGTGCGCTGAAGGACTAAATTTGGTACATTTACAAGACCCGCCGCAATGAACTTCTTATTTCCTTTGCCAAGAGCAACCCATTTTTAGTATGCTAGTCCTCGAATGCGAACTCGCGGGTTTGTAAAGCAGACTGGTCTTCGGAGGGAAAACTAGGGCTGCTGGCAGCTGCAACGGAAGCACGTGCTGGACACAAGTGTCTTCGTTTCCGGGCGCCAGCGTCGTTCCACGTGAACCACATTGTTTCTTGTGCGCGCATTGCATATGAGCAGCGCTCCTCCCAAGTATTTAGCGCTTTACCCTAAAGAAGGAGTAGCTGTAGTCTTTGAAGTTTATCCTCTTCGTGACACTGCTAGCCTCGAATCCGAAGTGTGGAAAGGAGGCCACCCGTTTACTCGAACATTGGAAGAACATCTTAGCGAGTGCTGGTACAGTTGTGAGTGGGAGGGGCTGGAAATATTGCTCGCTAGTGCATGGTAGTCATGACCATTTTCGGCGAACACCTTCCGGACAACAGGCTGTTCCGCAGTCACGGTTTTCCTGTCATGTTTCCACACAATATCGCATCTGGGTGGCTCTGTTGGATCTGTGGTTGCGATTGAAAGGTAGAAGGGACAAGAGGGTAGCGCGTGCTTCGTGTACTTGAAACGTCATCAGTGAACCAGCCTAGGAGGCCTACCTCTCAGCCACAACGGATTGACCCGAGGAGGTCAATGTGAACACGGGATTATATGCTTGCAGCTACCATGTCTCCCCTCTGCAGAATAGGTCCACGAGAAGGACGTTCTCGTATAGAGCACGTCGAACTTCGGTGTGTGATGCCCTGTCTGTGAACCCCAACCAATGCTGTGGCAGCACTGAAAAAGAATATCACTGTCGTTGTCGATGAGCGTATTAATGTGTTGTTTCTCCCCCGGCTTCCCTGCTGTGTGGTCGAGGGCATCATTTGAAGACGAAAAGCATGTTTCTAGAGACACGTGCGTTACTTTGGAAACCTCTCCCGGAAAAGCAGGCTTTTCCAACTGTACGGATGTCGCGTGGGGCTCGCACTGCGGAACATCCGTCTCTCTTGTGTATGGACAATGGATTGCGGCGTGTCGTTCGGCCGCATACCAGTCAGTTCTCTAAGCTGCCGCTGATAAACAGTGTTCAGGTCCCCGGCGGGCATTCATGACACGGTTGCAGGAATGACAGTTATGGCGATAAGCGGGCTTCAGTAGCCATGCAAGAAGGCAAAAATCTTAAACCTGTTCTTGTCCTGTACAACACACATATCAGGATATGTACTTGAAATTGTTACAAGCAACGTGGGACCTAATCGGAGGACCGAAGTGAATTCATGGCGCAAGCGCATCAAGGGCATGTGGGGGTTGTGGGCGGCTACTATTGGAGGGATTATGGATGACAGTTAAGGAATACGCTACATGTTAAGTCACGTTGGCCCCAACATTGTCAGATTTTTGTAGGTACCGGATGATAGAACGGGGGATACTGTTTGGGGCGCCAAAAAATAAAGTGGTCGGACAAAATGTGTGTCCAACAAGCGACGACTTCCTCTGTAGAAAATGTGGTAAGTGTTTAAACAGCAGCAACACTCACACTGGTTCGTGTTTTACCCCGGAAGCACCCGACGGCCTCGCTTATTTGTCATTCAGAATTTCACTGAAAGTAACTGGACTGTTGTTCACGTGCGTGTTGTGCGGAAACGACAGACATGTAGTATTATTGCCGTAGTACCGGTGACCCTTAACGCACGATACTGACTGTAATCGACAGAAAAGCAACACATACATTGTCCCCTTGCAGCCGCATGTGCCGAAAAAGCTGTTAGCACCACTGCCATGCTGCCGTAATGGGGTATCTAGATTCCGGACCCCCGTGGCAGCAAACAGAACAAGGAGCCCCTTGGCAACCCACAGAGTACGACAAACAAATCCTGTTTCGACATCTTCGAGTGCACTTCGTTTTTTTGAGAGAGTCCTCAGACCAGTAACCACTGAAATGCTCAAATATTGTGGACATTTCTTCGTTTTCGGCAAATGCCAATTGTTAAAGTGGGCCCTGCTCAGGTTACAACGCCAACTCCAGCAACCTGCGTCGGTTCGGGGCACCTTCCCTAATGATATCGGAGAGCCAGCTTCAGTTGGCTTCTTGCTGCTGGCACCGGAGTCAAAATTCAGCATCATCAGAATGTAGTCACTTTTGCGATACTCTTACGTCGACTGCTCACCCAAAGGAGAACTCACCTTTCGTCGCTTCGTGTGAGTTGTTATTCTTTACGTGGTGACGTACCGGCGGATTCCTGAAGTGCAGGTGTGGTGCGTAAGCCGTACGATAATGAGCTTTCTCTTATACCTACAACAGAGACATGGGTAATGCATGCCTATATCTTCTGGCTGTTACGCTAGCCCTCTGCGTGCATGCTAGAGGAAACGGACCTTTGGGTATCCAACGCTAAATAGGCCGGTGACCAGAAATAGCGACCGCCATTGCCTCAGTAAGTCCACATCGTACGTCTGTTCTCTCCTCCAACTTTAGGTTTGCACAGCTAGATCGAGGCGCTGACCACAGTTGTATTATATTGACGTTGTTCTCCTCCTGAGCAGTGCTCTTTAAAAGAACTGACACAAACACACCAACATCTTGTTCGGAAGGTTTGAAAATCGCGGATTGCGCCACGAGAGAATCCATCTGGCTATTCCCGCCAGACGTACACCAGGGGGAGTTGTAAACACAGCTTGCGTGGCCCCGTGTACGCTTCCCATCTTTCATGCGTATTTTGTACCAGGGGTCTTCAAAGGTTCTCTCTAGGTACTGCTCTACCTACCTGACAGCCGCACGGGTTTATTGATGAGCAAGGGCAAACTACACTACGCTAACCTCCGGGGGCTGGCGTCTCGTAACAATGGTGGTGGAAAAACAGGCTACAATGTGGCAGCACGATCACCCACCCGCCCGGGCGCCTGCCACCGCTTTGAGGGGCTGCCTTTTGTGCCGGGTGCCGCAGAGGTCGCTTTTCATGTTACTCTGAATAACACGGGCAAAATAAAACGATGAGAAAACGCGGAAATCACACAGCCACCGGCGAGACCGAGGAGCCATGTACCTGCTTAGGAAACAGCAGACATACGTAGCGTTCCACCTCTAGAAGTGTCATCAAAGAGAATCTGCTATTTGTTGGACAGTAGTTTACCAGTTATTGTGACAAGCTCACTACACGCGAGTGACGCGCGCCAAAAACAGGGACACCAAGCTGATGCCATGATGAAAACGAATTACAATTTCTAATATGCGCAGGATACGTACATTAGCGCTTTCACTGAACTTGTGTCCTAAAGCTCCATCTATTTGTTGACAACCGCATCTTCTTTGTGTGCAAATACGCACAGGCTAGAATTCCGCCAGGTGGCGAGTTTTTTTGCAAGAGTTATCTGTTTGGCCCCCTGCTAGTCCGGATCGTTTCTGTTTCAGCAGATATATGCTTATCCAGGTTGACTCGCGGGTCGCGTAATGCCATACATGTGACATGCAATTCCCGTTTTCGGGATTATCGTGCAGGTCTTGTCTGCTTTGGTTGTGGCTGACCTCCAGATGCCGGACGATTTCAACAACTGAATGTGCGTAAATCACAACGGGATGTGCGGCGAGTCACCGGGGGTGTGAAATGGGTTGTTGCATAAACAGAATTTTCTTCGTCATGATATACCACGTCCTCTTCGGTGCTCCTGTAAATGATAGTAGTTTTTTCTTGCTGACTCTACGCTTCACGAACTGAATATTCTGGTAGAGCCTGTGTCCAAGACGTTGGCGTCAGAGGGGTTCCCTGCGTTTTCCTCCGCTGTCGTCTACTGCGCTATTGCGAGGGGTCAGAGCGGCCGCCTGTGTGTTGCTTTGTGTTTTGATTCTCGCATTTAAGAATCCAGGAAAACAAACTTGCAGTCCGTGTACAACACTGCAGTCTATCATCCCGTGTCTTTTTGCCCCCCAGCTACATGGTAAAGCGGGGTGACGCCTGTGCTCGACGTTCAGCTTTGAACCCGCGGTTCCTGCTATGAAAGCGACGTGGTCTTGGTTTCCAATCCGCATCGTCACAGAATTACTGAAATCGAAGGTGCCTCACTTATAAAGAGTGATGGATTGTAATCCGAAAGACGTTTGTTTTTGTTGGGGTTGTTTGCAATGAAGAAAACGCCTGATTCGTGTCTTCGATCCACCGAATGCGTCTCGGTTCTTTGTGACACGGGCTCTCTCCGTCCACGTAGGACGGCTAACCCTTTTTACTTGGGCTGCCACCCGTAGGAACTTTTTTCATTTTGGAAAGCGAGCGCATCTTCCAGCGATGCAATTTGTGTCTCGCATTTAGGGTCACTGTCGGGAAGGGCTCGTCCGTATTGTCTCCGCTCCAACGACCGAACGCACAAGTTAGCAGGCTGACCATCCCGTCCAATCAACGACCTCGATAGAGTGTTTGTGGATTGTTTAATTCCCTTTAGTGTTTGTGGATTGTTTAATTCCCTTTGTAAGCGTCCATCGTCACAGATTCGGATCCCATTCCGGTGACTGAGAGAGACCTAGGCAATAGCTCGAGTTTCTCGCGTACTACCGACTGGCGACGACTCTAACCCAAGGCCTTCGTGGTCTATAGTTGCGCATTTAGCATTTCTAGCCTCTTTAGATTCAGGAAAATGGATATCCGAGAAACGAGTAGCATGGAGCTGGACCGTAGGCCGCTGGGCATGCCTAGCACCTATCCGGACAAGTCGGTGTTGAGCCTCAGCGAGGCGTATCCCATTCTGAACCCCCTGTACTCGAAAATGTAAGTTGACCTTCGAATTCTTGCACCTTTGTTGCTTCTTGTTGGGACTTGAGTTGACCCGTGACACTCCCCACAGTTCCATCTCTTGCTGCTGTTGTGCCCGCACGGGCGCTAATTTTCCGTTGACTTTCCGTACTAAGAGGTGTTTCAGGGAGGGAGTGGGGTAAGGTCGGATGTGAAGTCTTTCACTTCTGTTTTCAAAAAATTTCTGTGCTGTGTCTGACGTAGCAGTTGTACGCAAAAGCTTCTATTTCCCGCTTCAAATGGATGCGCTGTTCCCGCAGCGAGACCGAATACAACGCACTTCCCTGGCTTCAGTGGACCGTTGAACGCTACCATTTCGCCCCCATCGCAGTAACGCTTTATCTTCTCTTTTGTTACTTCGGCACGAGATGGATGAAGAACAGACCAGCGTATGATCTCAGGCGCCCACTGAAATACTGGAACTTGTTTCTCGCCATTTTCAGTTTCATGGGCATGGTGAGTCCTCCCCGGAAATAATCCGTCAGATAGTTCAAAACAGGGCGTAGCAGAGTGGATCGTGTCGTAAACTGTTTCCGTGTTTGTTTAGGCGATGTCACATGTGTACGCATATGATTTTTAGAAAAGTCACCATGAGGTATACATACCCGTGCAAGTGTGTGTGCCAATGACCGTCGATATGCTCCCCTAGAGTTTGTAAGCAGTAGCGTTAGGATGCGTTTTACGGTGGCCTTTTGTTTTGTCTTTCTTCGAGGAAGAGGGGACCCTTAATTTTTCTTGGTACTGGTTCTACAAACAGGCTGTGTTGTGTCTGTAGCAGCACGGACCGCCAGATATGCCATGCTGCTCCTTCGTTGTCACTCATGTGGTCGAGAGCTGATCAGTTTGACTGTAGTTGACACTCTTAAGTCGGCTTTGTCGTTCTCTTTGTAATGTAGGGGTATAAAGGACATCGTGGAAGTGTACACGCTGCGTATTGGATGATACATCTCTCTTGGAAAAATGAAGCGAATCCGTCTTTTACCCACCTGTCTTCCCCGCTTCTGTTTTCTCTTACGCAGATCCGCGTCGTCCCCCACTTGTTCGAGATTTTGCGGCGGTGGGGCTTTGAGGTTTCCATCTGTTCCCCACCGGTCTTCACGTATGGCCACGGGGCGAGCGGCTTGTGGATCTTTTTGTTCATCTATTCCAAGTACTTTGAGCTTCTGGACACTCTGTTTATCGTCCTCCGAAAACGACCTCTCAACTTTTTGCACTGGTATCACCACGCGACAGTCCTGTTGTACACCTGGGATGGTTACTGTGTAGAGCAGCCCGCCGGTATATACTTCGTTGCGATGAACTACAGTGTCCATGCGATCATGTACTTCTACTATTTCCTTGCTGCCCAGTTACAGCGGCCACTGCCGTGGGGCATCTTTGTGACGATAGCTCAAATTTCCCAGATGTTTGTGGGAATGGGTGTCACATGTGTATCGCTGTATTACTCCTTCGCGTACCCTCTGGTGAATAAGTGGACGGGTTGGGAGTTCACGGACCCCATGACACATGGCCAATATATCAGTGCTCGCAATCTCGTTTACGGCCTCCTTATGTATTCCACGTATCTGTATCTTTTCGCGGAGTACTTCTTCAAG
This sequence comes from Toxoplasma gondii ME49, assembly GCF_000006565.2. Lineage (NCBI taxonomy): Eukaryota > Apicomplexa > Conoidasida > Eucoccidiorida > Sarcocystidae > Toxoplasma > Toxoplasma gondii. The sequence continues at coordinate 1,460,943 of NC_031474.1, read as the reverse complement.
CGATACGTCTCGAAGGCCTCCCACAAGAAAATCCAGGCGGAAAAGGCTCAGTAGAGGACAGGGTGCAGAGTGAAGATAACCCAGGTCCCAACTCCCATTCGTCCGCCTTATTGCTGTACCCCCCGAAACTCCGGATAACGGTGGCGCTGCAGAATTTGTTGGACGGCTACTTAGAGGCGGAAAGAGGTCTCTAAGTTCGCGCCCGCCGTCTGTGGACACACCAGATCGTGTCAGTGTGTGGCCAGTACTCGACCTGTAGACTCTACGAGCCACGGTGACGTTCCAGGCCGTTTTTGTCGCATTTGTTTTGTTTATTGCCACGCGTTCCTCCCCTGCCGTCGGCAACGTGTTCCAAAATTTGGACCACTCGAGCAGTGTGACAGCTCTATTTCCTTGTTCGACCTCTCAGGTACTGCCTCTAACTCGTCTGGAAGAAAAACTCTGTTTCTTTGGTGTGATCCCTGGGTTCGCCAAGACCCGCACCGTCATCACCGTGACAGAAATGCCAATATAGGTGATCCGTGATCGATGCGAGGTCCGGCAGAAGAGAACTGTTCTGAAGACTAAATCGGTTCAAATCAGTACTTTCCCAATCAGAAACAGTTTGACGGAACACATTTCTAACAGAACACACAGTTTGCCACTGTGGTGTATCTACATGGCTGTTAGCTGCAGGGTGCGGCCATGGCGTAGGATGGCCAGGCTGCTTCGACATGACTGCTTCCTTTTCATTGCATTTCAGCGCAGAATACAGAATCTGCCTCAAAGGCGACCTATAGTGGCACAGGTGCAGGTGGCAGCCAGCAACTGCAACACCTGTTTGCATGCGAAGAGACATTTTTTGGAGCTTTAAGCTTCCGCTTCTATGTGCTCGATCAACTGTCACTCAGTGGAGGAAAAGGACGCCTCCGTCGCGAAGGAAACACGGGATACGTCCTAAGTGAAAAATCACAAGCGAAACAGCGGAGACTTCCTCTCGCTTGTGTAAACACGAGCGACAAGCAAACCATATGACCACGAGTTGACTGACATCTGATGCACAAGAATCCGCCGATAGTGCCTGCCTGCATGTAAAGAGATGTGAGTACATACTTGACAAATTCTAGCAGGAAGAAAGTCGACTGTTCCGCTCCACGTAGCCAAATGCAGGAGAGAATGAACCGTTACAATTTCCGTAAACATCACGGAAAACCACATACCTTATATGTGTTTCCCTTGACCCCTTTCTCTCGTGGATGATGATCGACATCAGAACGAGGAGCGGCGTGGCAGGGAATCGATACACAGTCGACAGATTGGAAGCGGTAGGAGAACATTAAAACAAATTCGTTGAGCGCTGATGAGAAAGTGTTTTCTCCCGTTTTCCTCGTCACCTTTCTTTCCTCTCTTGGTCGTCTGGCTCTTCCTATATTTCCTCACGAGGCTTCCGGCACTGCCAGTGAAGACTACAGGCAACGAGAGACGGATCCTCTGCTAGACGAGACACCGACGTTGCATCGTTTTCGCATATCTGTCTTTGTTTTCGATATTGGAGCACAGCGGTACTGAGGGGACACAAGAGTCGTTATACCGCGCCTACGGCGTACTTCCGTTCGAACTATTCAGCATGTTCTGCCATACGAGAACTGCTGCCTGCTGTCGTTGCCATCAATCATTCGCCGATCATACGGCACAATCCCTATAGTGTTGTAGGAAGTAGTGGTACATGACAGGGGGGAGGGCAAGGCATCATAGACAACTCAAAATATATCCAAAAACCTTCAGTAGTTGCTTCCCCTTTAGATCGTCTTCTTTCTTCTTCAACGACTTGGCTCTGCTGTGTCTTCTCTCAGCGACGACGAAAGGCGGCGACTCTCCCCATCACAAACCTCATGAGTGCCTGAGGAGCGAATAGGATTCTCCGTATGTGCTCGCGGACTCTCTTGAAAACGCCACGAAGTTTCACTGAAATACCTGAGGAAAGAAAATCGCCAAATGATCAGAATGAAACCTGACGACTCGTTTCTAATTGGATCAAAAGTGAACTGACGTCCTGTTGACTAATGATCCCGCTTCCAGCTCCCCACACACTTGCTCGGTTAAAAAGCGAAGCATGAACTTCAAAACGGTGTCTAACTTGTTCTCTTTGGAACAACTAGTTCAAGGCCATTTATTAAAATTGAAATACAACAGAGGTAACGACACACTCCACGTATTTTATGTCTTGCGCAAGCCGTGTATCCAACGGCTGACATGGGTAAAGAGCATTCGTTTACCCGTGAGTCACTTCATGGTGCTCTATGTGCTTCCGCACTTGTCCCCTAAATTTTTGTTTTGTCACTAACCCATTTCCAGTCTTTTCCACCTGAGAGAGCGGTTAGGTCTGATCGACAGAACACTTGCTGTGATTGTCAGACCCCGTCCTCACAAATGTCGTTCTCGCCGGCTTCGAAAGTTGCGTCCCTGTGTTCCGGTGGCATTCAAACGATACTCTTTCTGTCTAAAACGCCCTTTAGCACCGACGACTTCTGAATTCTTTCAAACAATGAAACCATGAATCTTTGCTTTTAGCGTTCTGTGCGGCTGCTCTCCCGCTGACTAGGATCGATATTGTCTTAGCTATTGAAACAAATCTGAATTAATGCCTTTGACTTCGGTGCGTGTTGCTGTCTGTGTTTTAGCCGCAGAATCGTTGTCTTTGCGCTCATATCTCAGCTTTTCTCCTCATTTTACCTGATCGAAGCTGGACAAGAAGCTCCAGGGTGAGGAGAGCGGCATTGATCCGGTACACCCGAAGCCACTTAAGTCTGCCTTCCCGTCTTGCAACGACTTGCAGTGTGTACTCGTTGAAAGAAGACGAATCGATACGAGAACCAAAAGCGTCTTTGATGGTGTCTGAATCCGCTGGATTTACACGCGCAACTTCATTGCCGCCTCGCCCTCCTGTTTGTTTCTGTTGATGAGAGAAGAGAAGTGCAAAGGAAGCAGCAGCAGAGACGCGCTGTACCCTCTCTTTAGCTGCGGGAGAGCTCACTGCCACAAGAGGCTTCGTTGTTTCTGTCCCACTCATCTCCGCTGCCGCTGCGTCCGCAACGGGGGGATCAGTGTGAGGTGGAGACAACGAGACAGCTGACAAAACATTCCGCGAAAGGAGAGGGGAAGGAGACGAAGAAGAGACAGTCGAGCAAGGCGATTCCGCATGGAGGAAACCACATTTCTGGCCGTTGCTGTCGTGAATATCTTGGCGAACTTGGAGCAGAGACGACTCGGGCTCCGGAAAATCTTGCGCTTCAGGGCCAGCCGGAGAGGGAGAATGAGAAATAAAATGAACCCTTTCGTCTTCGACAGCCCTAGTGGTACGCTGATAAAACGGTCGTCGCCGTCGTCGCTTCATTTCCCTGTTATGTGCCTGGTGACGGAGCGCCACATTCCGGCTAACCATGGTCTCATCGAGTTCGATAGCTGCTGCCCTCGCAATCGTGACACGCATTTCCTGCAAGTATGCCTTTAGCTCTGCTTTGCCAGAGAACTCCCCTCTCGCCAGTTTGAAAAAGAGAGGTTCGAAAACTGAGCGCACTGTGCTTGCAGCAAAGTCGGGTTGCTGATTTTTCAGCTTGTCCATACACTTTTGCAACCTGTTTTTCACATAGAGCCACCGTTTCTGTACAGACGGTCTTCTTCCGGCAAGCATCGTATCGTCAGAGTCGGACGGAAAGGAGGCTTCTGTGAAAGTATTTCGCGGTGCCCACCAGTGTTTCTTCAACTCTTCCACGATCATGTCGGTGAGAACTGGCAGAGATAAATCAAATGAGCACACCAAACACGATACATGAGTCTTTGTGTCTGGATGCGAGGAGACGCACGAATTAAACGCCTCCGCAGAAAATACGTTGTTTGTGTTTAATCAACTGTATGCGCCAGGAGAAGCATCACTCCTGCTTCAGCTGCGTTCAGATCGACCCGCCCCGCCTCCGGATTTTGAAGCATGACAGGGATGCCGCAGGATCTGCCAAGTTTGGCGTCCTTCCCTGTGTCCGCGCACAAATACTAGGATTATTTTATATGTTTGTACGTGCATGCGTGGTCCTCCCATGCTCGTGGCGCTTACCATCGTCGACAGTTTCGAGTATTTTCCGCAGGTCCTGTTTCTCGACGCTCTGCATGGCAGAGACGAAGACGCCGGACTTGATCGCGTACTCCTCGGCCTGCAGGACAACTTGGAATTCTTGCCAGTCAACTTGTCGACATCGCGCCTCAATATCTGCGACGCATCTGCGGTACTCCGCACTCGCCAGCTCTGGCGGGGTGGCGGTTGATCCGGCGGCGCAGATTTCCCGGGCCGAGTTGATGCACACCCAGGTCGCGAGTTTTCCCGCGTTCTCGTCGATCACGGCTTTCCGCGTTGCTACGACGCTGCCGTGCAGCTCTCTGAAAACCACTTCCGTGATCGGATTTCGGCTCGTAGGCGGCTTCGGGAGTCCTCCAGAAACGCTGTGGAATATTGCTTTAAGGTCGGCGGTGCTGAGAGAACTGGAGCGCCTGTCTCGACTCTTATCGCGCGCTGTCGCCTCCCCCGTCACCTCCGTCCTGGACTCGTACGCGTTGCTTAAGGACTTGCGCATGCGCCGAAGAAAGTCTTTGCGGAGGCGCCAGGGGCGCGCCAGCGCGTATAGGCCGTGGAACATGTCTAGAAAAAGCGGCAGAATCTCATCGCTCAAGGGGTATGCGCGCCGAAGCCGCAGTTCCGACGCCGCACCTATGGCTTCCACACGTCCTTCTTCCTGGATAGGTTCTGTCTCGTCTCCGTCGTCCTCAACGGTTTCAGCCACATCTTCCCCTTCTTCCACTTTTGCGTCTTCACCGGCCTCTATAAAGGGCGATTGATATCCCGGTTCCGGCAGAAAACGGCTCGCACCTGCGGCGTTTTCTCTCTTGTCTTCCCTTTCGGGTGGTCGAGAAACCAGGGGGACTTCGACCTGTGGCATCGTCTCTTTCTCTCCTGTGTTGATTTTTTCTCTGAGCTCGTCTTCGTCTTTGGTTTCTGCATCTGCGCGCTGCTGAACGAACGCAACATCCCCTGCATTGACGAATTCGCCAGCACTGTCCTCGATTGTGTCTTTCGTGTCTGTGGGATCCGCCGGTGGCGCGCTTATATCGCCGTCTGTGGCCTCCGATGTTTCGACGAATGGCTCGGGCACAGGCACGGAAAAAGGAGCAGCAGAAACCGGCTCAGCGTCGAACATCGACATTTCCTCCCTGTCCTCGCGCTGTTCTTCTCGGAACAACTCCTCCTGCGAGGATGCGTCTCTGCGCAACTTAATCCACTCCGGCAAACCGAGAGGGAGAATGTAGTCCACCGGCTCTGCTCCATGACAGAAAACAGAAACAGCGCTTTGCAAATTGGAACAATACGCACTGCAGCACTCGTTCACCCTCGCTGGTACGCAGCCTGAGCTGCAAGATTACGAATTCGACTCCCGATTTTGATATCGAACTCCTTGTGCTTCTAGTTTTCTCAAGCAGTTCAGTGGCTGACCTATCCCCGCCATAAACATGCGACCGCTTTGTGCATGCAGCTACAGCTCCACCAGCAAGCACGTACGCATTCGTATCACCCTCATAGAGACATCCGCGGACGGATAACACGCCATTTCGAGGTCCGAGGAAACCCTACCCTTTTCTGTGGCCGTCTAGTGTGACGTGCTTTCGAGTTCGATCGTTTTCGAGTCGTGAGCTCACCACAGATATGACACAGCACAGACGGGGCGGCGAACATATTTTCGGTTGTTTCAGGACGGAATTCGCTGGCATAACCTAAGACCTCCAAGCCTGTCAGAAGCGGCAGCTTCATGGCAATCTTCCAAGGTTCCTGGGAGTCGCCTTGATCGCTCGCTCTAACCTCCTCGGCGTCCACCGACGTGCCAGTCTCCGCTTCCGGCGATGACCGAGAAGGCTCGGAGGTGGAAAGCTCAGTCCAAGTGATTTCAGAGATATCATCAGGAGAAAGTCCCTCTCGAAGAAAGAGAAGAAACGCCTCCAACGAGTTGTTCGCAGAGTTCCAGTTAGGAGAAAGTGTCTGCTGGCGACACTCCATAGTCAGAACCAGCATCGACGCGGGGCGCTTGCCACCGCGCACAGACTTGCCTGTATCTGCAAGCGACAAAACACGACTGGTCTGTGCCCATGATCCACAGAAAGCGTGACTCTTTTCTGTGCATGAGCGCATCTTTCGGAGAGAAATAACAAACCGAGACAGACAGAAAGAACGAGAAGGATAGACACGAGACACAGTCGGAGAGGAAAATACAGGCATCGAGGAAGATATAAAAACAGAGGAGCGAGAAACAGTCGATTGGTAGGGAGGCAAAGAGAGTCGAGGGAGGAACAGAGACCAACGAAAGGTGCTGTTGCGGACTGAAAGCTGCGGAGTGACTTAGAGAGCCTTTCAGTCGCCAAGTGAATTCTCGAAAGAGAAGAAGCACCCACCTTTATTGTCTTTGGTCAGAGAGAGCCCAGTGACATCTGACAGGATGGGAAAGAGCGAACGACGACACGCCACAAATGCGAGACAGACAACCCACAAATTTTGTGAAACGCCGCCCTGCCGTCGAGGGTTTTACCTGAGGAGAGGTCGAAGTAGAAATAAGGTGAGTAAAGCCGAAGCTTCTCAGCAGAAAGCGCAGCGAGGTTGAAGTTTTCCTTCGTCAACTCTTGTTGAATCCTCTTGAGCTCTTCAACGTCGTCAATGGCAGCTAGCATGGTGTAGAGAAGTGTCAGGTCAGTTACTTGCATCTGAACAAGCGCCATGAACTCGGAGTCTGTTTTCGGGGTGCCTCTCCTCTCCTCGTTTATCTTCATCTTCACATATTGCAAGAAACTGCGAGAGGTATATTCCGGCACTTCCACTCCGGTGAAGGACGTCTCTGCTAACAGCTGGAGGTAGCCGCCGACCTGGCGAACCAACTTGTGCGTGCGTGCCTTCCCTTCTGACTGATCCGACGTGACAATGCGTGCCACGCGCATATCCAGCTCACCCAAAGCAGCTGAAAGCATCCCGAAAAAAGGCCCATATCAGAAATGGACCAATACAGAAATATATATACATGTATATGTCTAAACATAGAAACTGACATATATATATATATATATATACATATATATATATATATACATATACATATACATGGACACCTACGGTGTATCTTTAGGTCATCTCAGATATAGCTGTGTAGAGACACATCCCAAAAGCACGTTCATGAATAGATGCGGCTTTAAAAAGGCGAGGCTCCTGAAGTGTGCATTGCAGAGTGGGACAACGATAAAGGAACAGACTGGAAATGCATTTGCTTGAGCCCGTACAGAGTGATAGAACCAATCACGGGTGACGTGCATTGACCAGCATCTCCAGTCAAACAGAAGAGAAGTCACACATGTGGGTATCTCTGGGTATCTCTCTATGTATCAAGGCACCTTGGTCTTGCACTTGAGCTATTTTATGCACCACGCGTTTACGTGCAAAGATGCTCGAATGCCTAGCGAGGGTACAGCCGGGCCAATATCGCAAATGAGCTCTGAAGGACTTTTTGGAAGGATCGTTTCCACCCTCTCTTTTGCATAAGCCCATTCATCAAGAACCACCGCCGTTTCTCCTAAAGGGCTCGCGACAGAAGTGCACCGAATCTCCCCTGTCTATCACACGTCCTGCGAGCCTGTATGTTCCGCCTCTGAGTACTCCTTACTTCTGTGTGACTCGGAGGGAACAGGAGAAGCCTTCATTTGCAGCGCCAAACTGTTCCCTTTCTTTCTGTCAAAAAAGTAGGGAGCTGTGTAGGTCCTCAACACAGTCTGCAGTCCACAAAACTGGAGCATTTGCATGGGGGTGAGAAGCACCTGACGAGGGAAATCATCGGGGTTTGGAAACAACTCCACAAACGCGACGAACATGACGTGCAGAAACCGTCTTCCACCCATCGCGTTGATGGGCCTGAAGGCAAAAAACGCAGTTGAGAGGGTTTGTGTATCAGCTTTCCTATTCTGTCCCCCATATCTGTACCGACACGAAGAATACTAACAGATATTTTATCGATTAGTGCATGCCTTTGAATGTCTCATTCCCCACACATCTATGCGGGACCGCGCCGGCCTCCGATTGTTGGAGAGAAGGCACCAACGAGAGAACCCGTCACGCGACCAGAGCCAAGCCACCCATAGAGACCCTACCTTTTCCCGAAGAACTTCTTGCTGAGTTCAGATCGGAGTTTGTGTCGCCATGCTTTGAAGCGGGTTCTCAGTTTTTGGCGTTTCCGCTGGATGAAGGCCTTGGCTCCGCCAAGGTCCTCTCTGATCTCTGATATGGGGTTTTTCGGCTTTCCAGGATAAGCATTCATAAAACTCTTCCACGAGGATAGAGACTGGCCTTTCCTCAAGCGCAGTTCGTACACGATGCGTTGGAGGTAGGCCAGGACCTTCCCGCTATCTTGCCTTAACTGGACGTCGTCGTCCGCACTCTGTACTCGACGCAGAAACAAAGAACAAAGAAAGGTATGAATCTTGACGCGCCCACCTTGACAGCGTGCGCCCCTACGTAGGTATCTCTACGCGACACGCGACGCTCCCACGGACTCCGTAGATCGCGAACGATACGTGCAACAGGAACATAGGGTTCACGCGTTTTCTATCGATTTTCCCCTGCCGCAGCGTACACAGTAAGAACACATGCGTATAACTCTCCTCCTGTTTTCGCTTCGTTGTCCTACTTCCCGCTTTTGTCTGCTTGTCTCGGTGTAGACCACTTACGACAGTGGGCTGTCGACGCATGAAATGGAGAAGGCTGCACTGTAGTGCATTTCTTTCGTCGACGGTGATGCTGGCTGCTCCCTTGGCGGGTCGTTCTTCTTCTCTGTTTTCGTAGAAGGCGTTGCAGTTCCAGTCGAGAACGATATCCGTTTCAAAGGAGAAACGCACAGGCTCTTCGTCCCCGTCTTCCCTTTCTCGTTCCTGGTCTCCTCTCTCGGGCCTTAGCACCTCGTTTCCAACGAAGCTGAACGGTGGGGATACATCATCGGACGTGTCCGTTGCAGAGACTGAATCCGATAGGCTTGAAGTCGGTGAGTTGTTGTGGTCTCTTTCCTGCGTTCTGCTTCCTTGCTCGGCTTCCTCGCCTCCTTCCCAACCGTTGCCGGCCTCCAGGAAGCCCGTTCCAGGAGGCGCTTCCTGTCCGCCGAGTTTCGCCCGCTTCAGTTCATCATAATAAAGGTTTTCGAATCGCAAGTACCAGTGCGTGAGACCCGAAACGTTTTTCACGATGTTGTTATAGATGCTGAGGACGAACGAGGCGCCGACAACGATGTTGAAGTCGTACGACAGGAAAGCCTGTTTCTTGATCGGGAGCACAGACCGCTCCATCGTGCCCAGCAGAATGGACCAAATGTTCCCGAGAGAAAAGTCGAAGCTGTACAGCATCTTCTTGTCTAGCTGCTGGAGGTCTGCCTGCAGCTTCTCAGCGGTGCCCTCCTGCAGAATGCGGTACGCAAATTCAAGGTCTTGCGGCGTGATGGCTTGCATAAACTCACCCCAGCTGAGGGACGGGTACCGAAGGCGCTTTGACACATAGAGCACCGCTCCAACCTGCGAAAGGAGACGAACGAAAGACAAAGACAGCAGAGATTCGACACCAGGCGACCCCCGACATAGTTCTGACCGCCTGCGCAAGATCCCGACACGACAAGTGTACCGAGGGAGTTAGAACTAAGGATATTACTGATGGGCGGAGACGCGAAACCAGCCGCGGAAGGATGGGGGCCTCGCGAAGTGGGAGAGAAGTGCCTCAGAAAAACGGCAACGCAGACAGCACTGGGGGGAGGGCAGTGAACAGGGCCTAGCAAGTTCTGGGGGACGGACAGCAAGGGTGGCAGAGGACACGACAGGAGGTAGGAATGCCACCGAACTGCTCAGATTGTCCATCTGACCTACCATTCTCGCATGCACTCTTGGATACCCTTGCATCCACAGAGTGCCCTCGACAATGAGGAGAATGTCAGAGTCTGCCTCCGCAGAAGTGAGCAATTCGGGATCCTTCGACAGGACCCCACGAATAGGAGGAACACCAGGAAGAAACAAAACACCACCCTTCACTTGGTCACCGCGGAAGTAAATCTCCGTCTCTTGGAGTTGTAATTCAATCCTGCACGCCTTCTCTTCGAGTTCCGGCGTTCGCGGCGTCGCTGTGATAAGACAAAATGAGCAGAAGGAGACAGAAACGCGCAGCTAGCGTTCACAGTGGTAGTTTGTATGCTTGGGCCGACTTAGGTGTCCTTACACACATACGTTTCATAAACAGATTCATGCAAAACGCGTACACCCGGTGACACACGAAAGCACATGCCGTCGTGCAACTTCTCACACATGCATATTCAATCTGAATCCATATATATATATATATATATATATATATATATATATAACAATATTCACATAGATATATAACCACCTGTGACTATGTGTGTGTATCTATTTGTGCATGACGGCACCCTCCAATATAGGCCGAGACACCTCCACCCTCTGTACATTCGTTTCTGAATTATGTGTACTGTCTTTCGTTTCGCATGGATCGACGAAGACATCCACGGTTTGGCAAGAAACGAACACATTCAGGGAACGATAAACAGAAAAAGGTAAAGCCCCAAGAAAAACAAATTCGTAGCCCTGGTGTTCGTCTCTTACTTACAAACCCCTATCGTGGTACGCCCTTGTAACTCTACATAAACGGTGTTTTTCATCGGTCGTAAGAAGAGCGAAGGCTCATGCACAGCAAAAACGATTGGCCCGCAAAGAAGCCTTTTCCATCTCACATGTTACGAAAAACTGAGTGCCTCCATTCAAGTCGGTGAGAATATACAACCGTCCTGTGGTGTCGCACCGCGAATACTTGAAACGTGCCTGAACGTCGAGAGGACACGAACTCCGGAAATCGTGAAACAAAACTTTCTCTTCAGGGATGAGGCAGCAACCACACTTCGACGTGTCATTCATCATTCCAAATAGCTCGAGACGTAACCTGTCATCCCTTAAAAGTTGCCTACGCATCTCTAGCTGTTCGTTTATATATATATATATATATATATATATATATACGCATGCAGATGTGTGAAGATGCGTTGATCTCCAGGTCTCCGCATGCCACTTTGCCTCTCGACCAATTTCGACGCATGCGCGCACACATACACTTTTGTTGGCCCCGAAAGCCCCACGAAAAACCCAGATATCTCGATCTCTCACTTCACCTCTGATTCTTTACAGGAACAAGACTTTGAATAAATAATGGGCTGCTACACATAGGGCTAGTCATACAAGGTAATTATAATGCTACAAGGACGCGTGACTATCAATTTCAGAAGCAAGGCCACGAAAGACCGTGCTTGGTCCCGTAAGTCCTTGACACTTACGGAGTCTTCGACTTGTTTGAAAAGAGCGCCGACCTCGTTGACAACTGCAGCACACATCAAGTGAAAACGACAAATGCATAGATAAGGATGAAAAGCGGGGTGAGTCCAGAGCCCCAGTGCTTCAAAAGCACAAGTCTCGTTTTTTTCCTGCTGCAGGGTCGAGTTACCCCTCGCGGACTATCAGAGGGAAGGCGCAGGGGAAGAGGGCGCGAGCTCTACAAGGCAGTCTGTTCCCGGCTTATCGCGTAGCTCACCGATCGCTTTGATGATGGCCATTTCACTGGATTTGATGAGAACTTTTTTGTGGCTGCCTTCACCGAAGAGTGGGTTGAGGATGCTGTCGAGGATCCACTGAGGCCGTTTTCTCCGCAGTTTGCCAAGGAATCCAACCTGGACGCGGCCATACTTGATTTCGTCGATGAAGTCCATGAATTTCTGGACGATCTCTTCCTTGGTCGTAACCCCAAAGTTGCCTTCGGCGCGTCTGTAGAACATGCCTGCGAAGGTGGAGACGACCAGGCGGAGGGGCATTTCGTCTCTCGCGCGCAGAGACCTGTCATTTTCGCAGACGCCGGCCGCTGACAAGAGTGTCGCGTCAGCGGGACACTTTTTCAAGGGTTTTCCCGAATTCTGCAGCATCAGCAGGTGAACAAATCGCCCGAACAGCTGATTGATGGCCACAGCAAGAGACGAGACACCCTTGTAAAAGAGCCGAAGCATCATCTTTGTTCTCCTTCTCCGGACTGCGTTCAGCCTCTTTTGCTCCTCCGGCGAGAGCTCTTCGACAGGACTAGGCCAGTCGCCGTCACGAACGTCAGGCGCGAGAGTGAGACGCGCCTTTACCCGCATCTCGGCGGCCACTTCTCGCGCGACGTCTGCCGAATCTGCGAAGCTTCGAACCCCGAGCAGGTCCTCTGAGGTCGACAAAAACGACGCACGAGAGCCGGACGGCGGTGCAAGGCGAGGAGCAGCATGCAACGAAGGAAGCCGTTGCAGGGGAGGGGGCGGCAGTGACACGGAAGAAGACAGGGACGATTCTGGAACATCCGTTGAAGCTTCGGACTTTGTATCCCTTGCTGGGTCTTCCGGCCCGGTCTCCATGTCCACCATCACCCACTCATCCCGATTGGGATTCCACTGATGAAGACGCCGCAGTTGAAAAAAAAGAGCTGAGAAGAAAAGGGGAGACAGCACATATATTGCACTCGATTCGCACACAGAGGGCGCCTACGGAGACGAAAAAACTGGAAGCCAATCCAGTCGAAGGGCGATTCGTGGCAAAATTTCGGCACAGAGAGGCGCTTGAGAAGAGGTAGAGCGCAAATACGAAGACACCCGAAGCGGGACAAACTGTGGCTTGACGATCGTGAAAATACACTGCTTCCGTTTTCCGCATTCCCCGGCTTCCTCCAGCGTCTTACCTAGCTTTGACAGCCCCACTGAGGCTCGGTGCGCATTTTCTTTCAGGAACGGCAGGCGAAAAAGCTTGGAGGGGAAGGCACCCGTATCGTTCTCGACGTCGATGTACCCCTTGGCGTTTCGGAAGCCCTCCGTTGTTGAACTGTCTCCGGGGCTCCGATTGACATTCATGTTCACGATCACGATGGTGTACATCAAGAGCAACAGCTCTCCCACGTATTTCTTGAAGTTGAACCGACTCACATACGAGATCATGCCATCCATGGCCTTCGTAAATCTTTCCACACTCTTCCATGATGCGTCACACTGAAAAGACAAAACGCGGAAACAAAGTTTTATCCAGTGTGTCGTAGCTACAGAGATATTTAGATTTGGTACACTCATGTGCATATGTGCTTACTCGTGCTCACAGCTGGAATTACAACCTCTCCGTTGATAAAACGCGAAAATGCTGATGCATGAGTTGTACGAGTTCGATATTCCACATTCCTCGGGAAACATGCACCCTGCTAAATATGTGCAGCGCTCTTGTGTGTGGCTGTATGAACACCCATATGTTGTTCTGCCGAGACCAGAGATGGATGGAGGCCGGGTTTCAGATTCCAACTGCTCACCTTAAGCTCAACGAGAGGTGTCAGTTGCGTAGACCCCTGAAGAGCAACAGAAGACGAGACACCTCAATGCTTGGTGAGAAAACGAAAATTCGACTTCGTCAGGCGAGTCCGTGCGCTGAGAAAAAAGGTCTCAGACACCACGCAGTCATAGTTCACCGTGCGAGACATGAGAATCAATGTGCGCTTGGTTCCAAACGGTCCAGGCACGGATGGAGTCTCCGTGTTTTTACTTTTGCTAGGTGTAAATAAGAAATGTGCTGGCTGCGTTGTCTCCTTTGCTGAACTTCATTGTTTCTAATCCCTTCTGTAGAATCCCTTAGCTCTTGCCGACCGTTAAATCTTGTTTCATCAGTGCTGGAGGCTCTGGTCCGTCAATCCTGCACTCACGTAGCATTCATCGAGCTCCGGCCGGAACGCCAGGTAGTCCTCTTCCAGGTGTCGCTGAATTTCCGAAGAGAATTCTACCGCTCCAAAGTTCACGCCGTGCTGAAAGGTAGCCTCATGCGTGGTGGGAGCTATTGTTTTGAAGTCTTGTAGAGCCTGGTAGTTCACGTTTTTCAGTTGCCACAAGATGGCGAGGAGCGACGCTGCCTTGTTCATCGCCAGGAACGAAATCACGTTCTGACCGACGCGATCACCTCGCACGCGATACTCTGCATCGGCACAACACCACTTCTGAAACCACATGAGGGACGACGCAGGGCGGCTTCGAGTCTCCTGTCTGCCTATACAAGAGGGCAATCGCCTGTCTCGGAATTACCTGTGACGGATGACTTTTCGCATATCCTTCAGAGAGTAAAACTAGCGCGGCTCACATGAATGCCTGCGCGTAGTCACGTCCTGTATCCCTATAGATTAATCCAGGTACAGCTATGAAGATATGCAGAACGCAGTGTATGCATAGGTCCTTATGTTGAGTGCTTCATTATCGACAGAAATGTGGAGATGAGACCTTCACGCCGGACATCGCCGCTGTCCTTGACCACTGGCGCGAGAGCATAAACGTCCAGAGAACGCTGCCTTCGTGGAGATAAGCCATGCTCACTTACGGTAGAATTTCATGAAGCCGAGGCGTATCCCTTTCTTCAAAGACCTGGCAATGGTGTCGAAGGCTTTGAACATGATATCGGTCAGCTGGGTGAGGCAAATCAGCCCAGTGGCAATGCCGATGAGACTTGTCGTGGCTGCAAGAGCTGGGTAGAACATGTAGTTATAGCCTTTGACTGCCACAGTGAGAAGAGAACCAAAAAGCCCGCCTGGTAGGTGAAAGGCGTCGAAGACCGGGAGCTTGCCGACAGAAATACTCATGTGGATGCATGTATCGATTATATGTGTCTCGTCAATCACGTACGAGTCGAAGCCGCCATGGTAATCAAGAAAGGTCCCGACAACGACGCTGTACAAAGTCAGGCTCGCATCATGCCGGAGGCCGTCGAGAAATCCCCAGTAGCCTTCATCTGAACAAAAGGGACATACACACACAGACTGTGCAGTCGCGAGACACTTCCTGGACACACCAAACGCGCTTATCTGTCTCCTCGAAAGCGCGCAGAGGTTCCTCGGGAAGCAGCAATGCATAGTCTGCGTCCATACATCAGCAGATCGAGAAGAACAAAAGCTGAGGGTTGTCCAGACAGACTGTGTACGCAGGGGAAACACAGAGAAAAGCAACAGCCTAGACGATGGCCAGTGAAGCAGACGCAGGTTGCCGACTACCGGAAGTCGCAGTCAGTTTCTGGACAGTAGGTTTGCGCAAGCAGCATGGACGCAAAGAGACGGTCTGCACACGGTGAGAAAGCCCCGAGCTACGACGCGTAGATGAAGCGAACGCTTGCCCCTGCTTCCTTATCTGGCTCGCTATCGGGAAGGAGGAAGAGAAAACCGACAAGAGTAACAGACAAAAAGACAATGGATAGGCGGATGGCGTTCGCCTACGGCGCTTCTGTCGAATATCTGCGATCAAGTGCGCCGCACACTCGAGCAAAAACGGGTCTGTGTCTGCGACCACCTTCGGGATTTTTAGGTACTTCCGAAGGACCCTGACAGCGCGAAAAAGTTCTTCTTTCCTCTTTTTGAGTTTACGTTGCGCTGAAGAAAGCATAAGAAACATACGGAAAGCGAAGAATACTGTTCGGAGGCACACCCGCTTCACATTCAAATCCTCTTTGTCGAAAGCGATCTCCTATGACACCATTTTCCTCGTGTTATAACTCGCCCGCGGCGTATCTCGCCTTCGATCAACGGAAAAGGAACGCGAACAAGACGCCCGGGTCCGGAGGCGCACATTTACTTTTCCCCAGAAAGTATAAACCTATTCCCTCATTCTCTCCCTAGTGCATCTGTGTCACCAGATCTAGTGTTGCAGCACTCCTTCGTTCTTGACGAACGCACAACTGCAGGATCTAAACATTAAAAAAGGACGACGCGTTGTTTATCGCAGAGGACGCCACCACGCGTAGAAATTATCTAGCCGCGTCCCTCAAAAAACGTTTCAACCGTAGTCAGAACTCGTATTCTTTAGAAGTTCGGAAAATGAATACGGATACGCAAACCCGCAGACTTCGGTTCCCCATTTTCTGTTTCCAATCTCTGCAATCGGAGCTTCTATACTAATAAGGTTGCCGGAGTCATTTAAATGTAAATACACGTCTTCCACCGAAACAGCAATGGCACAGATTGATCAAACGGTCGGTTTTCGATGGTTATGCTCTTACCACCGCACAAAATAGCAACATGTGAAGATACATGTGGCCTAACTGGCTTCCTGTTCGACATAGCGACAGCCCGGAAGAGAACATGACAGCCGTCGAGTCAAGGTTTTCAAAACAGATAGTCTCGTCAGAACAATATTTGATCTCTCGGTTGCTACTTCCAATTGTCCTAGGCTTTTGTGACACCCATGAGACATTCCCTCATCCACACGTTCGGCCACGCTTTCCGGAAATGTGCTTACGCCTGTGGGATATCACTCGCGAAAGAGAAGCCAACAGCTTTCTCTTCTCTTTGTCGCTCCTTGCAATAGAGCGGAACAGGGGATTCACACGCGTCAGATGTGCAATGTAACTGTGCGTCGAGATGTAGTTGTCCGCTGCGCACGAGAAAAGGAGAGAAGAAAGAACGAACAGTCCAGGTTGCAGCGGATTTGTTTTTAGAGAACGTGTGTGCGGGCATCTGTGGAAGGTTTTTGTTTCTGTGCAGATGAGTGCATCCGTGGATGCGTACTCCGAAAACCCGATGAAGGCAGGTACCACAGATATAGCTGTGATCTCCAATGCGTGCACGAGCTAATGAAGTGCATATCGCCCTCCACACAACTAGAAGTGCAAGTAAGTGTCTCAACACAGAGACACATTGCTACATTTCCCACAATATTCACTGCACCCTCGTCTGCGTTTGCAAAAAACAAGAGAACCTTGCATGATGTGAGAGGCAATGCTCGGATATCGCGAAAAAACGAGGCCGTATTTTATCTCCTTCCTCTCTTCAAAACCAACGCTGGTCCCTTTGCTTCTTCTCCAGTTTTTGGCACGACACTGCTAACCACGAAAGGCGTCTCTTGCCATGCGTCACCGAGTATCCATATGACATTTTTACCTTTTTTGAAACTCCTGCGGGTGAGAGCCTTCAACGTCTTGATGATGATTTTTCTGTCTTTCCTGTGGACTTCGGAAAACAGCTGTTCCATCTGAACCGCCGAAACAGGAGTCACCACGGTTCCGTCCTTCGCTTCTTCCTCCAAGGGAGACTTGAGTGGCAGCAACCGGAAAACATTTGAGTTTCCTGCAGACAAACGGTGACAAAGAAAGCGAATGCCAGGCATGAAAGGAGAAAACAAAGGAAAACATGGCACAAATGCAGAGCTCAATGGACAAATAGGATGTCTTCAATCCCCACTCTGGCCCTACACGTTTCAAACACAACCACTCACTTTTGAAGGCGGGAGAGGCACAGCATCTGCGGGAGAATCAAAGTGCCTATCTTCAGATTCGCCCGTATGCCTACATATGAAGTTGTGAACACATCGATAGGTGAGTGTAGATAGATAACCCTACGCAGGCACTGCCAAACACACTTTCACACGAGGCGTACCGTCTGCATCCCGTAACATTTCATGCTGCTTAATTTTGACGAAGCTACGGGACGCGGTAGGACTAGTGGAAAACTGTTGTTCCCTTTCGTCTGGAACGTCCATCAACTCAACGAAGGCTCTTGCTCGCCGTTCTGGGCTGTCATCGCTGGTCACCAACTCCGACAGTCCCGTGTCGGGCAAAACAGCGAGTTGGTCGTCGTTTTGTGCGGAGAAGACGGATGACAAGATATGAGCAGGAGATGAATCAGAAGGCGGGTGGGTTGAAAAAAGGACGGTTCCGGCGGAGGGGAAACCGTGGGCGCCGCCATTCGCACCGGAAAGGGCTAGCGAAGGGTCACCCAACAGAAAAAGCAGCTTCAAACAACCCAGAGACACGAGGAGAGAGACTAAGTAGCTCTGCTCCATCTTAACAGAGCGAGCAAATAGAAGCGCATAGACCGGGCAAAGTAAGAAGTCACAGACAAAACGTGATTTCAAATCTTGGGGGTGGCGGAACCGCCAGTCAGCTACGATCGCGTGCAAAATGTAATTTACTCGGTAGGTAACAAGGGAACCGGGAAATGTGCGTCTCGCCGACGCAGCTGCAGAAGGAGATGTATGTCACCTCTGTCAACGAAGAGACTTTCTGGGGGGTGTGCCTTTCTTCAGCTGGCAGTTACCCGTTCGAGTTCTCGATCTTTCACAGCCAGCCAGGAGACCAGTTACGACGCGGGATCCATCTCCGGGTAGCCTGTTAGACAATCGGAGAACGGACTGTGCGTGGAAAGAAAAGATGTTCAAAGTGTTGCGAAAACATAACGAGAAAAGTGCATACGAAGAAGGAACAACGGACAGGTCGTGCAACGCGCATTCCCAACTGTTTGCTGCCATGGCTTGTCGTGAAGCGTTGATACTCCACTGAGGAGTACCGCCAGTAGACTTGCTTCCCTTTGAAGACTTGTCACTCCGACAAAACATATTGTTTTTGGGAGGAGATCCTCATGAGAAAAATCTCCTCTTCACCGTCTCCCTCCGCATGCGGTTCTACGATTCGAGGAGCGACAGACGCCGCAAATGGCAAGGCATGCTCGTGACTATGGTAAACGTGATGTGGAGTCAACTCTAACACGTGCTAGCTTAGAGCTAGACGATGCAATGAAAGGGGATGATGACACAGAAATTGAAGACAAATTCAGAGAAAAAAGGTGAATCTTGAGCGTCCCAGTCCGCCTGGGTCCCTGACCCGACCCGGTGCCGGTACATTTGAGCACACTATTGTTCGCGTTAGAGAAAGGAGTCAAACGGAACGGGAAAGACCATGGTGGAAAGCCAAGGGAAAAGCTAGGAAACCCCCGGCCGAAAGAAAGGTCTTCTATTGAGGTTTTTCTCTCGCGACGCCCAGGCGCGGTACTCCCTCACCGGCGCGCGAGTACGCTAGCGGTGTCTTGCAAGACACAAGGTGACCCTGTCCGTCTCCCCTTTTGTAAAACGACAAAATTTCTTGTCGTCGTTTCCCGCCATTTCAGTCTTCCTAATTAAACTAATTTTTTTAAAGTTCTTATTTACTTTTATGTGTCCGGTGGCTTGGATTTACGGAGCAGATT
This sequence comes from Toxoplasma gondii ME49, assembly GCF_000006565.2. NCBI lineage: Eukaryota > Apicomplexa > Conoidasida > Eucoccidiorida > Sarcocystidae > Toxoplasma > Toxoplasma gondii. The sequence continues at coordinate 1,441,814 of NC_031474.1, read as the reverse complement.
ATCGAATTGAGCAACTTGAGTCACAGCAAATTGACCAGCCAAAGACACCTCCCCGCAGCTACCAGAGATCTCAATCACCACAAATGTCTTTGTTTGCAGCCCTGCACTTTACTCGTCATTGGTCCTTTTTGTAAACGTTCATTCCGAAATTAGGCCAGCTTCTAGCCATGTACCGCCTTCTTATAGGAGCAGTTCTCTTTTTGTGGTGGTTTATTCCTCGTTTGTCGTTTGGGCACGCTGAATGCCGTCAACCATCCCCTATCGGAGTTTCCGCGCACCCGCCGTTTTCAGATTGAGCGGTTCCTGTTTTTTCGCTGGTCTAGTTTAATGCCTTGCGCCTTTCTGGGTTCTCTCCCCGCGTATCTGAAGAGGAGACGCATGCACTGTTCCTGACGTTCAACGACAGAAAACCGAAGCCCCCACAGCTCATGAAGGGGCAGAAGAACGCAGCTCTCAGACCCCCACAGCGAAGCAGATAGACACTCCTTCTAGTCACAGACTTCCTGGATTCTTGCAGAACACAGAAAGTATTTTCTATGTAGGGAGAGCCAAAATGGGTTATGATGTCGAATGGGAAACCACCCTGGTGTTATCAGAAATGCCAGTGTTGTCATGGCATGCTTAATTACGACTAGAATGCCATCCAATCAACTCGCAAGCGTTACCTTCTTTCAGCAGGCATTGCTCGTTTCTTGCAGGGAAGTCGGTATATCGTTTCGCAACTTAAGTTCAAAGACTTTGGTGTATTTCACGAAGTACATCCGCGGAGAGCTGCAGTGGACAGCTACAAGCAATCAACACCAATCGCCATTGTATACGTCCTGTTTCTACCCGGTCACTACTTCATTGCACTTCGTTCTGTCGTAAGCAACTTTGTGTATTGCTGAATGCATTGCAGCGGCTCGCTCCAAGTTTACATTGGGTTTTTTGTGTCTGGCACACCCCCCTGTTTGCTTATCCCCCTATCCGCTCCCCACCGTAAATTAGCCGGGGCAGTCACGATAAATGACATCTGATACAAACGGATTTCATTATCCATAGGCACAAATACAATGATGATGACTGATTGTGATGACTCATCTATGAAGGCTTTGCGGGACCACCGGTCGCCGGATAACGTAGCAGAAGAACCTCGCCAGGAAGCCAGCCACTTGTTTTGAGCAAAGCAACAGGAGAACGCGAAACACACCAAGACAAGAACGACAACAAAGATTTGGGAAAATTTTCCTAGTATGCTCACATCATGAAAGAGACTCTTGGAATGTACGAACTTCCGCAGAATGTGGATCTCCACGAACCTACATAAAGTGTTCCAGCGCTTGTGCATGACAGTGCTGATCGAAAGTGAATCCCTGATTGGCTGTCAGACACGGTAACTACGACGGATGCCAGAACAAATAATAAATCACTTTCCGTTTGGCCCAAGGCGTCCTCCTGGACTCTTTCGAAGCCAGGCCACGTCTCTTTCTGTGCATTTATAGGGCAAATCATTTGCGGTGGAACTAAGCATTTGAGTCCGCTTCACTGAGACCACCATGGTTCCATCTGGGGTACCTGAGTTAGTGTTCGAATGGGTGTAAATGGTAGGAAATGGACAATTAATCTGTTTCGGTCGAATCGCCATTAAAGCTGCCTCCAGCGGCCAAAATGTTCGTGAGATGTGGGAGCTGGCTGCACACGAGCGGGAAACAGTAACAATACCGCAGCCGTGAAAAAAACAAAAAGATATTGGCACTTTTGTGAACCGAATCGTGTACGGTATTGCCTGTTCGCTTGCACTCAAACAATGCATAATTGTGAAAACAACACTGACCAAGACGGTGCTATTTGTCTGACTCCATAAATGTGTAAAAATCTTTAACCGTCCCACCTGTTTCATCTTGCACTCAATTCCCAGCCGCCCAAACATGATTTCTTCTCCTTAGTCACTCGAGCGTCGCCAAAATTCTACTCCCAACGCATGCTTATTGGACACTTGTTTGGCACCGCCAGGACTTCATGGTCAAACATGAAATCAGAGCGTTTCATGTAGTGAGGGGATCACAAAGGGACTCATCTGTCCGTAGTCGGCCTCTAACGTACCTACATCCGACGAAACTGTTCAAGAAGTGAGGGTCTTTCACCTGCCATTTTGGCTTGTGGCATCCTCTCCTTTGCCATCTGTGGCATTTCCTTTCTTATTACATCATTGCTGCCAGAATGCGTTGCTGCGCTGCTTTTCCATGTTATACTTGTACTGTACCGCACCCTCCCCGTACAAAACCTTTGTGTGTGCATTTTCGCAGGCTGCCTCCTGAACGGGTGCGGTAGACGTGTAAGAGGAAACGTGCGCATAGGTGAACACGACTGGCCACGTGTCAGTGGACTTCTCATGGGGTTTTAGGGTTGAAAATCTGCTTCGGAGGAACTCAGAGACAAATTGACGCTACCATCGTCACCTGAAATATCACCTTCAGGCCACTCCGCTTGATTCTTTGCCGCATCACCGACAAACGATGGTGGTGAATATTTTGTGTTGCCTGGCAAGCTGCGGGCTTGCTTTTCCGCTGGCCCCCAACCTGTATTGGAAGAGTCTGAGACCCAGTCCCCCGTACACGCAGCGCGGGAATCTTTAGGTACCTCCCCAGAGTCATCGTCTTGTTTTAGACTATCATCAGATCGTAGCCCCGGGAAAATATCCCTGCTTTTCCACGAGGGACACGCATTTGATGCTAACTTATATCCACCACTGGTGATTTGCGCCTCAGCACCAGTCGCAGTCCCCCTGGATTTCACAGGTGCATCGCCGGAATCTGTGTCGGGCAGCGTCTGAACGTCACCGCTAGGTCCGGCTTTTGTTTCTTCATGGGCACCAGTGGGTGCGCCGACAGACGCAGAGAGGTCGACCTCTTCTCCAGAGGGAGTTGTCAATGGCGATTGCATGCCCCTTTGACTATTCGGATGGGACGGCCCAACCCCCATCGAAGTCGGCACTCCACTAGTACTGGAAACCTCTCGCCTCTGCCCAGTGGGCGCTTTCCTGCTTCGTTCAGTCCGTGCGCCTGGTGGAGTGTGGCAGTATTCTTCTCCACTATTCCCACGAACAGGGACAGGTTTGGCGATGTGACATTCATCTGACTGTGCTTCACTGCTGCTGCTGAGGTACTGGATCGCATTTTGCAAAGACTTCCGTGACTTCCTTTTAAGAGTCTTCCACGCACTCTGAAGAGGAGATGGTGGATTCAGCTGGTTCGCCACACCACTTGCCGGTGCCACACTAGATCCATGTGCTACGGCGGAGCTAAATTCACTGCAATCCGAGTCTGTCAGTTGAACGATATACGTCGCAGGTGGCTCTCCATCACTCGTTTGCCTGTAGGCGTAGTCATCGCAGGAATACGCACCTACTCGATAACGCTTCGGCCCGGCGGGAGAGCCGGCAGCTTCCATGGAGAGTGGTTCGGGTTCTGTTGTCTTGTTGGTATGGTGGCAGTCGCCGTCCATGGTTTGCGGTGAGAGGTCGAACGAAGATGCTTCACTATCCACATTTGTTGGTGAAGGAACCGGAGAAACGCTTGTCGTCCTAACGTAAAAGACTCCCTTCTCATCAGTTGCGCTGAAGACCACGATGCTTTCGCCCGAAGCCCGATGCAGATCGCGCTCTTCGGAGAGCGCACTTGATGACGGTGCCTCATCTGTGCCAGCCAAGGAGGCATTGAGACAAGGGGCTAGGGAGGAAAGGGCGCAGGCCGGCACTTGGGCGGAATCGGGACTGACTTCCATGTGAGAGGGAGCTTGACAAGGGCCAGGAAGACTGGATTCCGCAAAGCTTCTTAGAGCATCCTGATATAGCTGCTCTTTCTCCTGGTCGTGCCTGAAGCTTTGGGTCAGAAACCAGTCACTTTCTCGCCCGTCAGTGACGCGAATACTGTTGCTGTTGCATTTTCCCTCCACAGCGCTCCTGTCTGTAAGTGATGCGCTGTCGTTTTTCTCAGAGTCTGATGCGTAGCCCCGGGAAGCCTGGGTACTCGACGCAGTCTTTGCATCGGCATCAGAGTGACATTGACTGGCACAAAAAGATGGCCGCTTAGATGAAATGAGGCCAAACAAGGTCGAAATCAGTCCACTGTCTGCACCGTTCGAGTCGAGACTCTGATGAGATGAAGTCAGGCGAACTTCGCGCTCACAGAACTCGATTGGTGGCTTCCGAACGGCAGATGTGACGGGAATGATGGGTGCCTTCGTTTTGAAGCGGTAGACTAGGTTACCACAAGCTGCGAGGCCAAGTGAGAAGGCCAGAAATTGGATGACAACAAGCGCCATATACGGCTTGTTTTCGTGCAGCCCGGCCATGGACGAAGCGCCTGTGACCGCGCAAACTAGCAGCACGAAAAACAGAAAACACTGCGACAAGAAGTTCGCCAACAGCACACGAAGGCGGCGCCAGATGATGCAGGAAACACAGGATACGCACGAGAGAAAAACGGTTACTCCCACAAGGGCATCATGTGCCACACTGTGGACGATGAGCAAGACAAACTGGCAGCTCACAAAAGCAAGAAATGGCGGCCACATCCGCCACTCCCGTATGGGAGCGATCGGGAATTCTATGCCCCAGAGTGCCATGGGTCTTCAAAGTCACGGACTGGAGAATGGAAAACATGAATACGCGCCCATTGCTCACGTGTGCCGTTAACGGAAGAAAGCCAATACTGGCTGAGGGGGTTTAAGGCCTTTCTCGCAAATTGAAGTGGAATCGTGACTGAACAAACACAAAATGCACAGGTTCGAGGCCACCTGTGAAAATTGAACTCACGTGGCAGGAACACGAGGAGAGGCACCGTGTCGACCCTCGCATGTGGTCTGCCGCCGGAGAGCTTAATTGCAGAAACTATTCTCCCCTACGCCAACAGAAAAGGGAGGCCACTTTCTTTTCAGACCACTTGTACTGGCACCTTGTTGATTTGTGCCATGGAAAAAACGTTGGCCCTACAGACACCGCTGGGACGGACGAAGGAAACGGGCAACGCCCGAGTGGACGGCGTGGTTGGGGCCAAGGAAGGCGCAACGAAATACGTAAACCCAGAGACCGTGCCCACAACGGAAGGCTGATTTCTGCGACACTATGGAGTAGAAATAGCAAACAAGTCCGCCCGCTGCATACGGCTTCCTTTCATCCTGCACGACAAGGACTCTTTCACAAAGGTGGCCACTTGAACGGAGTTTCCTCGTCCGAAGTCAAAGTAGTCACTCGGTGTTTCAGCTAGCTGGGGGAGCGCTGCAGCTGAGTAGTCCATAGACTGTGGCACAAGAGAGAACAACAAACAATGCAATATCGACGACCGAAGTGGCGAACAACCGTCGGAATATCTGCACATAGGTATTGGTAACGGCAGATTTGTAAAAGTATCTTCAAATTTCAGGTTCGAGGTTGCATTCTCGTCTCCTAGTGGATTGGCATAGCGCTGAAATGGCACCACGCCAAGACACTACCACGTCTTCAGACAGGCATCCACCATCGTCCGCCGCACAGGGGAGCGCGGGCGAAGTTGATTCGACGCAAGCGATTCTGCCAAGTGGGGAGAATCACTTCGCAGAAGCACACGTTTCCCCTTTATAGTTGATCCTTCGCGCGCCAGCATCACTTTTCCACGCATGCGAAGGGGAGACAGACGCACATTGTGGACACAATCCCATCGTGTCGCCGGTTGAGGTCGGAGTGCGCCGTCGCGTGCTGAAGAGCAGCCACAAAGGAAATGTCACTCACTCCTTGTTCGCACACACTGCATCGGGTGTGTTGTCAAAGAACCCAGACCCAGGTATGACTTCTTGCTCCATGAGTGGACTCTGGAGACGTCCCCCATGCTACAGTTTCCTTGATCCGTTTTGCTGAGTGGGCTGTCCATGGCCACGAGCGAGGGTAAAATATTTACCAGATTGTAGTGTCATTTAAACGATGACTTCTGCGTCTAGAAATACTGGCTTTTCATTTGCAAGCCTATACATTGACGAGATTATTCTTATTCCCCTCATGAATGTGAGTGAGTGTCACAGCGAGTGCTCAGAACCTGCATAGTCAAGGGTTCCCACTGTATGAAGGGGTCCTAGAGTGTCCTTGGATCTGAAGGAAGGGCTAGGGCTTCCTGAATTGCTTCAGAAAAATTAGCGACCGTGACACACAAGCCTCGAAACACACACACATATGATATCCGCACACCTGAATGCAGGAAACAAAACAGATTAGACTAATTGGCAAACACGTAAAAACATAAAAACTGGTGCAAAAATGAGGCAACCATTTTCGGCTTCTCTCTTAAAACAATTCAGTCCTTCGAGAGCCGGGCTACAGCAAGCTAGAAAACTTCGACTAAAAATCGTGTAAGCAGAAATATCTGAGGCATCGGGAGGCAATGATAGTTCTCTTTTTAAGAATTTGACTGACACCACGGCAACAGGCATATAACACATCCGGTTCACCAGCGTGGCGTGGCCGTTTCACCGCACTTCAATCGTTCACTCAGTTCTCAAATCCTAATCAGCTGGACTTCACAGGTTCGCGCAACACAAACGTCCACATCTTTTCTGGGGATCCTGTGAAGGATGGCTGCCCGCTCCCGACGTTTACTGGCGGCACCCCAGCATACGATCAGATGATACTACATCGGTAATGGCATGCTCCTTCACCCTGCGTGAGACACGTGTAGCACTTCGACTTTCTGATTTGAGAAGACGCGTATTTCTGGAGCGGTGACAGTACTGCAGTGCGACTGTCTAATCCTGAGAATGCAAAGAAGATTGAAGCGGTGCCTTTCTGAACATTCTTTGACTGGGAAGTAAGTGCGAGCATATCTATGAACTCTGATGAACCTAGGCTTTCGGAAATTTTCATGGCCCTTCACAGTGTTACCATCTGGTTTCGATTTCCGTACTCCGAAAAAAGGATGCTGATCACGTTAGCCGCCCCGGCTCGCGCCCTCTAAGCGTATTCGATAGTCCCGCGAATATGCTCGCGTCAAAAACACTCAATAAGTCTACACGAAAGCCGCTGACACCATAAATCTATAATGGTATGCGATGGACAAGCCAATCATGTGCTTCTCAGTCTTGCCTGAATTCTCGTAACACGACTGACGCAGCAATATCAACAAAACAGTTTTCTCATCGTTTCTCACCCATCTTATCCTTCTAGTTCACATCAGCCGAAGGAGCTATATCGGAGGGTTCGTCACCCAAAAACGCATGATGCAGGTCTTGCACATGGACCACGATTCACCGCACAATAACACCTTCCACTCCTGTGTTAAATACACGACCACATTGTACACCATAGTATACAGACGTGAAAATATGAACAAATGAGCGGAGACCGTTAACGGGGAACAAGATACAAAGGCAACAATTTTACAGAGCCGGCTCGGACAAGCAATTTGTGCAGAGCCGGCACACGCGCCATGTCCGTGCTGAACGTTCCTCACGCACTGTGCGCAACTAGGAGCCTTCCACCTTCTCCTCCCTTCAACAAATGACAGAGTCGGAACCGGGTATGCACGCAGCCACGCTGCGGGGCACCACGCTTCAAGACAAAGCATGCTTCAAACCACCCAATCGGCACATGAGGTCACATACTTCAATTCCCAAGTGTCAATGAGGCTATCAACAGACTTGCCAGCTAAGAAGATGATGCATCATGCTTTCCATAACACTGCGACAAGAGGAGGCGTCGAACTAGTCTCAGGCCCTCAACTCACATGCTTTTCTTTTACCACAATCACCTCGTCGCCGTCAACAATTCTGAAAATAAAGCTGGTCTCGGAAGGATCAAGTCTCTTGGAAAAGCATTCCATCGGGACCGCTTCTTCTGGCGGAGAAAACATGGCCTTCATTATGCACATCTTTTGTTTCCGGCGTTCGGAGTCCCCAACTCCGCAGTCTTGTTGGCCTGAAAACACCAGCCTCCGTCTCGCATTTTGTACTGCGCCATTAGTGCCTCGGCGCCGTCTACCATGTGCTTGCTGCCGCAGAAAAAAGCGATACGGTCTCTCAGGCTAACAGGTTGGATTAAAAGAATGCGCGTGAATCCGTCGCTTGCTTTGCCACCCGCCTGTTCGGCCAGGAAGGCCAGCGGAAAGCACTGGAATATCATGGAGACCGAAGGGGTCGGATCTGTGAATGTTGGTGGGTAGATGTAGATGCCACCCTTCAGCATATTCCGGTGAAAATCTGAAAAGACATATGGCGAAAATAAAGAACCCACTGAAATAATACTCAAGTGCTGCAATTCCATACACCACTTATCCTTTGCCGTCGGCAAAGACCTTTCGCTCCAACGCTGCCATATGCCCTTGAGGAAACTGCGCGTCAGTGCCTCGTGAATCCCCGGAGACGACTGGGCACATATGCCACTCCTAAGCCGGGCATTCGTGAAACTCCAGCTCAAAGTGTCCAAGCAGTCTTATTCGCAAGGAACATGCTTTTCAGTAACGTGTGGTGAGCAAAACAAATTCTGCTGTCTACGGAAGATGGTTCTTTCAGTCTGAAAAGGCAAGCTCTCCGAGAGGCGGGCCTTCATAGGAGTTCCTTCCAAACTTGGAACAGCGGACTCGCAGGCGGACTAACATTGTCATCTGTCTCTGTGTCCTGCAGTCCCACCAAGTAGAGCACGTTCTGCCACGTCTTCAAGATGACTTCTGTGCAATATATTTTATGTGCAGCCGCAAAGATTGGACGACGTGGAGATCGAACTAGAAACGGATATTATATTTTCGGTGACTCCGCCAACCTGGCAGTTCCAATCCTGGACACGCAAATCGACGGGAGCAAAAGGTTGACCAACCTACCAGCAACGAGGGAGCCAATGTACCGACACGAGATTGCTTTCGACTGACAGTAGTCGATGTACGCCCGGACACCGTAAGGGAACTTGTTGACCTTGCCTCCGTTGATCGCATAGATCTTGCCGTCCTCGGGGATACGAATGTTAACGTGAGAGAGGAGGAAAGATCCCAAAGACGGATCCAACGTAAAGCCGTGAACTCCTGAACCGACGGTGATAACCATGACCGTTGACGAGCCGTACAAGACGTACCCAGCGCACACCTGCACACAAAAGGAGTGTGCAGAAAAAGGATCATCAAAATGTTATGCACCTCCAATGCCGAACCGTTCCGGATTCTTGCCGATGAAAATTCAGCAGAATTCGACCGTACACCAGACAGGCGCATGTCCATTGCTGAAAAAAGAACTTGAGCATACGTGCTGTCTGCCATATTGATAAAAGAGTTGCTCCCCCTCTTCAGATATTTTCCCTCTTTCCTAACTCGCATCATGAGTCCTTTCATACCTGTTCCTTTCCGGGCTGCAAGAAGTCACGTAACTCAACCGGAGATCCTGCTGGAGTCACCCTTTTGTACACGGAGAAAATCGTCCCAGACGACACATTGACGTCCACCTGCTTCGTACCGTCCATAGGATGAATCAGCGCGACCAAATTCTGCGACCACAGCCACACTCACACGCTCCGTTCGCAGTAAAGGCACGGGTTTCCTCCGTCTCATTCCTCGCTGAAAACTGTTCGAGGACGCTCTACATCACTTTTTTTCTTCACAAAATCAAGTTCCCAGACACGTTGCATGCGAAGCGCGCGCACTGTTCCTCTCACCGCCTTTTTGCCGACCGGCGGCTCTTCATGTTGTGGCAAGACATAGAGCGAGGGACGTATGGACTGACAACTCCCATCCCCTGCCATCTGGAAACGTGGAATCTACCTTCAACTTGTCCTGAGAAGCAGAACTGTCCGTTTAATGAAACTTGATTTTTAGCAAGACGTCGGGAGGCTTGCAGACCTACATGTTGACCGAACCGCCACCTCCACACCGAAATCCGACAATGCCAACAGCCAAAATAAGGATCTTGACAAGAGCAACCAAGCTGCAAAGTGCTTTGCATGACTTGCTTCTATGTGGAAACTATCCGCATCAAAGAATGCCGTTTCACAAGAACGTCTCCCCCTGTGACTGACGGACCAGCTCTAGCAGAAAAAAAAGCCTGGACTGGAGCATACAGGCAGGACCGTTTTTTTGGGAATTCACCGATACATGGCCTACAGTTTCTCTCCAGTAAAAGTGTATGTAACTGCTGCTGATGAATGCATGCATAAATCTACTGCGACCCTTCCTTATTAAAGCATACCTTTTCTTTACAGTTGTCCATAGGGACGATCTCATCTTCCATCATCGTTGCAACACCGGCAACGACCTCGCGGTTCGTCAGAGCCTCCAGGAATCGCTTGTTTGCCACGCTGGCAAGACCCCCAATATCTTCGCTCGTTGTTTGCTTCTTCACGGCGCCGTCTGGACACCGTCGCACGCACACAAACGGGAACACACGAGACGACGCATCTGTGATCGAACTGCCAACGCTACAAACTAAACTGCGCAAAGCAGACGACCGCCCAAACCCCTCACCGCCATTCACATATGCACGCGCTAGCGGCATGACGAAGCACACCGTCACTATCTCTGATCACAAGTACAAGGCTCCAACCAGCAACGCAGCCGTGCAGTTACCTGCTCGGAACTCCCGTCACTCTGTTGGAGTCAGAGAAGAGACTTCTACAATGGACTTGTGCAGGATGTACCAGCGGCATTTCCTCATCACGCCAGAAGATATCCGTACAGTACAGTGAGTAACGATTTCTCTGTACATACACGTACAACTACAGATACACGGCTAACTACAGACACTTTTGTGGACGGCGTGTCGCGCATACCGTCAAGGCCGAACGATCCCTGCTTGGTGATTATTTTGTTGACGGATTTCGCAGCGAGTTTGATCGAGGTGAAGATCTGGGAAATCTCGTGGACACTGACGCCACGTTCTCTCAGCAGCGGAGCCTGTTGTACCACGTATTCTCCGAGTTCCAGTTGAATGCTAGTCTTGAACAAGGGCGGCTGCCGGGGGGGATCGGGAATGAAGATTGACCCCTTTGAATTCAAAGGAATTCTGAGTACGCTGTCTGATCTCTCCATGGTGCCGAGGATACAAAGACGGGGAGAGCCGCAGAATATGAATCGTGAGAGGCCGGCCGACGCTTTTAACACAACACCTGACAACTGACGAACGACGCTTCCTGCACAAAAGTACAAGTCACCTCGTGAGACAGTCACATGCGCCGCGTGAGGCAGGTGCGGTGTAGGGCTGGAGTGGTGCGCTACGGTTGACGGCAACTGTATTAACAACACGGCACCACACGCGGCTGCAGCTACATCGGCCAAGCATCTGTTACCACGTCTGCAGTATCAGCCTAAGAAGTGCATGCACGGCTTCAGAAATAAGACACCCGATGAAGTCTTCCCGCCACTCTTCGATCGTTGACCTGCGTGCACGTTCTTATGAATCTACGTGGAAATGAATGCAACGTTGCCTTCAGAGTTCAGAGAGGCCCCACAAAACAGCAATTGGAAGTCCAGGACCGCACTCAGTCCAGAGAGCCGGGATTCTGAGGAACCACATCAACGATCAGAAGCCACCGGCTGAAAGAAATATTCACTGGAGGATAACAGTGAGCGGACGCACCGCTGACGCTCGGACCACCTGACCGAGGAACATTCAGGTTCCTCGACGTACCTGACGGTTAAGCACCGCAGCGTGCAGCCTTTTATCGATCAACGGGATGCTCACGGTTCACAACTTGGAGAAATGTGCGTTGGCAGATGTCCCCCAACACCAACAGCGCTCCTAGACGGAAAAATTTAAACCTCAAGGGATGGCCGAGCAAAAACTTGTCCTGTGTTTCCTTTCGGACGACTTAGGCAGGGCGGAAGCGAAAGACGACGTGCTGAGAGGAGGCGCAGCTTCAAAAAGACAGCGATATCTCTTCCCCTCGACATAAAAGCCACCCCGGAGATTTCGTTGTTGGCAAACAGCAAAGTCCACAATGGCACGAAAGTTTCGAAAGAAGGGTCAACTGCGAACCCAAGCATCCGTCGGTCTCCTAATGAAGAGGAGACAGCCCAACAGTCGCAAAGTCGTCCATCACCCCGCCTGCAGTGACAGGCTGTCCCGGCCGGTGCGGCAACTGACGGGGCGGCACTTAACCGTTGTGTTTTTCGGTATATAAGGAGAAAAAAAACGTGCATGCAGGACAGACGAACATGCTCGAATAGGTCAAAAGACTCCAGTGGATAAACGGTACGTGTATGTTCTCTGCAAATGTCACGAATTCATAAGCGAGCCTATTCCGAAGATCTGCTTCACTATGTCGCCGCAAAGCACGAAAGAGGCACACCCTTCTGCTCCGGAGTCACTTGTTTAGGCTGGCAGCGGCTGTGTTGATTATTGCATGTACATCCGGCAAATACTGTTGTACGCATTTTTGAAAACATTGATTGGGAAACCAACTGAATGCGCGAGGATGGCTCGGCCTTCTCGGTGGCATGGCCTTTCCTGTTCTTAGTTTCTTTTTCTCGTCCTGGTGGTAACGAAACAGCACCACGTCGCAAAAATTGTACGTCAGGGACGCTGGTCAACTGCTCTCATTGTGAAAGTCGCGGTAAAGGCCACTCCGGATGGGTA